>NW_027633890.1:0-26095 GCF_053919585.1 Euprymna scolopes
AGATTGTTGTTTCTATGATATTGTTTGTTTTGTTTTTTTTACTGCAAGCTATGAGCCATTGCAAAGCTTGGATTGGTTTATATTTCACAACATGATAATTAGTACACCAAATTTCAGTTACAATACATGCGGTGGCATCCCTGGCAAATATAACTGTTGGATAATTAACCACTTTACCTGCTTTCACAACAGTGCTGATGGATTTGTATTTGACTACCTCACTTGGAATTTTACATTTAATTATAGCGTTAAGTTCATGGGCATCTTTGTATTGACCTGCAAGAATAGCTCATTCACTCAGTCAAATGGAATTCTTATAATTTGAATATCTGCAAAAACCTTTTAAACTAACTATTCTTTTGATTAAATAAAATTACAGAAATTACAGAAGTTAAGTCAAAGAATTTTGCCCTTAACTCTGATCAGCTGGCACTTTTTCGTACCCAATTTCCCACAAGTGATGCAATTTGTGCGGATCGAACAGTCTGCAACTGTACATGCATATTTTGAGTTAAGTTTAATGTCTTCACATGGAACAAAAAAGTAGAGTATTTGAGGCAAGCATTTATTTCATCTGCTGGTGTTGATTGAAGAATAACAGGTAACATTTGTCTGAAATCTCCTGCAAGCAATATTACTGCATTCCCAAATGGTCTGAAATTGCCACGCAAATCTTGCAAGGATCGACCAAGAGCCTCAAGTGATTTTTTGCGTACCATTGTGCATTCATCCTAAACAATAAGTTTGCATTTTTGCAATATTTTTCCCCATATTGGATGTTTTGGAGATGTCGAACATGAGATTTTTGAAAAATTGAATGTTTTAAAGTAGAATAAATAATTCTTCTACTTGGCAGCAAGGTCGCAGGTATTCCTCATGCAGCAAGGGCTAAGGCTATGTCATTTTGTTACCAAATGGCTGGCAAAATCAATTTAATTAGAAAGGTTTTACCAGTTACTTCTGGTGCTGTTCAAGGTAGCAGTAATTTCCAAATAACTTCTATTCTCACAGTCAGTAAATTAGGTGACTAAAATAGGAGTTATCCATGTTTTGACAATGCCTTATTCACTGTAATTAATTTAGGAGACTAAAATAGGATGAGGGATTAGAGATGGACAGAGAGAGGAAGATATATAGATAAAAAAGAGAGTGAGAGGAAAATAGAGAAAGAGAAGGAGATAGAGAGATAAAGGGATTGATAGATAAACAGAGAGAGGGGGAGAGTTAGAAACAGAGGGATGAAACAGAGGAAAGGAGAGAGATAGAGGGAGTTAAAGAGAGAAAGGGGCTCAAAGAGAGATGGAGAGGGTGATATAGAGAGAAAAAAAGAGAGAGGGAAAGGGAGAGATGGATAGAGAGAGATATTGAGAAAGGGGGAGAGAAACAGAAGGTGAACTACACTTCACTGTTTTTTTCCTCGTTCAGTAGAGAAGAAATCTTTCGAGACTGAGGCAATTTTAATGTTTTGTTATTATCCAGAGTACCCCTTTTTTTGGGGGGGGGGCTAGATTTTCCTCGCATTAGAAACCGACCGGGTTATCTGTACTTTCACTTAACAAATTAATAAAAGAAAAACATTGTAAAATTTGAATTTAACAGGAAAATACTATTTTAAAAAATAGCACGGTAACATAAGTGCATAAGTGCCACTTTAGGTACTCCTTGGGCGTTGAGTTCCATGGCGACCAGCATAATTATTTAATGGTCGCTCCCTTAGACCCCCCCAAGTCAAGGCTAATGCATGCGCACGTAACATTTTTTTTTTTATTATTTACTGACGTTAGCTTAGTAACTAAACGATTTATTGATAATTTCGTAACCCTTAAACGCATGCCGGAAGATTTAAATTGGTTCATTATTGTTGTAATGAAAAAAAAAAGTTTCATTCAACACAAAACCAAAAACACATATTAATGATAAATGATTTATTATTCTATTCATTGAAATTTACTAATTTTTAAATAAAAAAGTAAAAAAAAAAAGTTAATAAAAAAGTAGTTGCTTATGTGCGCATAAAGAACTTGTTTTTTTTAGATTAGGTCCACCTTATAATCCCCCCCCCCAACCTCCTCATCTTAAGAACAGCTTCCGGAATAAACACCACTTTTGGAGGGGGGGGCTATTTGCAAAATTTAACTGATATTTGTTGTCAGCATACCCACCTGAAAAAAAAAAAAAAAAAAAAAAAAAAAAAAAGGAGGGGTTCAGTGCCCGTGGCAGAGAAGTAGATTTATTTATCAATAAAAGTTGCGGAGAAGTAAATTTATTTATCAATAAAAGTCGTCATTTAAAAAAGAAAATTGTGGCGGTGGACCTAAATGTTTTGTTTTCGCACTATTCAACAATTTGTTCATCCGCGCATGTAAATTAAAAAATATTTGTAAAAGTGAGAAGTTATCAGTAAATGATTTAGTTTTTTTTTTTTGTTTTTTTTAATTTATTTATTTTTTTACATTAGGTCCACCTCCACAAATGTTAAGAACGGCTTTCAGAATAAACACCCCCAACCTCTCCATGTTAACAACGGATTTCGGAATAAACACCATTGGGGGGGGATATTTAAAAAAAATAAGTCGATAAAAGTCGTCATTTAAAAAGAAATTTAAAATCAAATGTTTGTAAAAGTGAGAAATTATTAATAAATGTTTAGTAACATTTTTCGGTGCTAATGCAGAGAGTGACCCATGCTATTTTTTAAATCATGTTTTTTTTTTTTTAATCAATTGCAAGGTTACCTACAGAATAGGTACAAAACACCCTCCCCATGTTAAGAATGGCTTTTTAAATAACATTATTTCAGCATGGATCACTCTCTGCATGAGTACCCATTTTTCTTTTAATATTCATAAAAAGTAAAACTTTTTCAAAATAAATAAATAAATGTTTGTAAATGTGACAAATAATCGTTTAGTTACGGCAACGTCAGTAAATAAAATATATTACGTGCGGGTGAGGTGGGAGACTAAAGGAGCGACTATTATTTTTTTCTACTGGTCGCCATGGAACTCAACGCCCAAGAAGTACCAAAATGTAATTTTCTTTGCCAAATAAATAAATTTAAAGCAATTTTTTGCAATAAATAATAGATGGCAACTTCGTTAATTTTACGACTCGCCCCAGCATATTATAAACACCCTAACTTCCCCATGTTAAGAACGGCTTTCGAGGTTTATGGAAGGGCGTTTTTTTTTTAACATGGAGGGGGTTAGGATGTTTATAATACGTTGAGGCATGTCGTAAAAATGAAACAGTTTAGAAAAAGTTAAAAACTTTTTTATGTAAACAATGCCGTGAAAATAAACTAAACAATTAAAACGTAATGTTTCATGAGTGAAAAGCCTTAACATAAATAAAATTTAAAAAATTAGTAAGTACATAAATGAATTTAAATTTTTAAAATATGGGATTATTATTTTTGTGTGTGTGTGTGTGTGTGTGTGTGTGTGTGTGTGTGTGTGTGTGTTAATGCAGAGAGTAATCCGCGCTATTTTTTAAAAATCGTTTTCCACGTTTAATTAAAGTTTTATGATATGTTTTTATTCAATTGTCAGGTTAAAATACAGAATAGGTACAAAACACCCTCCCTTCCCCATGTTAAGAATGGCTTTTTAAATAATAATATTATTTCAGCACGGATCACTCTCTGCATGAGTAAGTTTTTTTGTTTTTTTTTACTTATCGACTAACAGAAAATGAAATCTTTCGTCAATTCGTGGCTTTGAAATGAATCGAACCGGAAGTTCAGTTTTACAACAGAACAGATTCGCAGTAACGGTTAAAAAATATATTTATTTTATTTAATATTTTAATAATTCACGAGGTAAATTTATTTCAATAACATAAAAACATACCTCGACTCTAAAGATGGGTTGTCTGAAAATTTCAAATAAATTGGTAACGTAGAAATAGGGTTTTATTCGTTTAGAACGAACCAACATTTACATATATATATTATATATATATATATACACACACACACACAGTTTGATTGTAAAATACGCTTAATATGATATTTTCATTCATACAGTATTTATTATAAAAAAAAGTCAATTCTCTATTAAAACTATTTTGCAATAAAATAAAGTTTACATTCAAGGCCAGATTAGGGTTAGTAGTTAAGTGTCTTTTCATCTAACGTAAAACCATTGCTTTATTAGACAACGTTGAACGGTAACGGTGGCCAAGAGGTTAACGACAGAGATTGACGATCCTGGTGTTTCAAGTTCGAATCCATTTCGTTCCACAAAAATCACTATCACTTAGGATACTGGCTAGAAAAATATTGAGGAAACCAATGTCAACAATAGAATCTTCGGATTCATAAAATATGATGATTAGACAACGTGTGGCGGCACACAACATACATTGGAGAAGGAACATGTATATTTTCTTCAGTCAAGTGAAATCAAAATCATCACTATATACCACCGGTCAACTTTTTGTTTTGTTTAATAAAGTTATAGAATCACTGTCATCATCACTTGTCATCATCACTTGTCATCATCACTTGTCCATTATTAAATACCAGCAAGATGTACCCAGCCTTGCCTGATCGTAAAATACGCTTAAATATTATATTTTAATTCTTACAGAGCGAAATCTCTATGGAATATATATACACACACACACACACACACAAACACGCCACCCGGCGTAAGATACGCCTAAATATGATAGTATAATTCATGCCGATTACGTATCTATTATTATAGAGATAATTCTCTAATGATTAGAATATTGAACCTCATATATGGTAGTGAGATCAAAGCACACACACATAACTTGAGTGTCATCGGCTAGAATCGAAACCAAAACGTACAACTCGCCACTTATCTTTTAGCCTCTGAGCCAGCCAGCGCCCCCCCCCCCACACACACGTCTTATCTTGTCTTTTAAAAGATGTAATCGCTCGATCGTCGAAGATGCAAGAAAGCAATCAAGATCCAGAGTTTATAACATTTTCCAAAGTTTTAAAAAGTGACTTGTGCCAGAATCGAACCAAAACATTTAGCGCTCCAGCCGCGTTACCTACCGTTTAAGTTATCAACAGAAACGTTTAAAAGTAAATCACTTCAAGCTATGAATGAATTTGTGGAAATGATAGAAATATCTCAGCAAGTTGAAATGAACATTTTTGCATTTCAATTTACTGACACATTTCTGTACGCGTTATTCATCTAAACTAAATTTTTACTCGTTATAAACAATCCTTGATGTAGGATTACTGTTTACCGTTAATTTCAAGGTTATGTGACCAGTAGTTCAAGAGTTTATCGGTTAAATATTGTCAGATACACACATACCCGTTTTATTTATATAGATGAATTGAATCTAAATGCAGTGACACGCAGAGAACTTTTGCAGGGCAGGTTAGGGTTTGGGTTAGGGTGCTCACGTGAAACAAAAGGGCAAATAGATTCGAGACTTTCGTATGGACACTTAATGGTAATACATACATGAAACTAATCCCACTTCGAAGTAATCTCCTCCGACTGCAATGCACTTTACCGTTCCTACAACTTATGAAAGGCCCCATGGAAGTCCTCTTTAGTGAGCGTGTAAATGAGCCTCGTTACAGCCTCTTTTATCTCAATTGTCTCATGACGACATCCTCTAAGGTTTCCTTTGAGCTTATGGAATAAGTTTCAAGGAGTCCGGGGAGGGTGGAGAACTGTCTTGATGCCCATCTTGGTCAAATAGTCCGTGACAAGGATGGAATTATAGATTAGTGCATTGTCCTGGTTGAAATGCCATTGACCCGATTTGAATAGTGCTGGCCTCTTCCGACGGAATCTCTGAACTCCCTTAAAACCTCAACATGGTATTCCTCGTTGACTGTCTGTCCAGGGGGAACCCAGTGCATGTAGATCATGCCCGTGCTGTCAAAAAAGGTATCATAAGTATGTGGGTGGATTTGCTGTCTGGTGAAAAAGAATAAAATGCAAATAAATAGCAATGGTTGAGCACAGGCCTGTAATATATTCCTCTGAAAAGGGCACTTTTAAAACAGGAGTAAAGCAGCAAGTGCTTGGGCACCCCTAGTACCCCCACTCTACACGTCCTTAAGAAAAAAAAAAATCAAACGGAATTTATCAGATTCAATCATGTTTTTCCACGATTACAATCTTAATTTACAGCACTTAAATATCAATAATAAAACTTAAATATCGGATGAGAAATACAAAGAATCGATGGATATTGTAAATCAGATTAAGGATTAAAAAAAAAAAAAAAAACAAAAAACGTATCATCGAAAAATTAAAAATATGAAAATTTAAACTATTTACATAACATTTAATTTTCTCTATCATTTCAGCATCATTATCACTTAATAAATACTAACGCATTATCACTTAATAAATACTAACGCATTATTTCTTAATGCAACCAACTCCGCTTATGACGATACGAAAACTTTTTTCTACCTACAACAACTTGTAAGTTCAGTTTACACCCTCTCGCCAGCACACCAGTAATCATTCCACAGCGCACCAATGTGCCGCGGCACAGTGGTTTGGAACCATTGCTCTAGGGCGTTGTCTTTCTAAATCCCATTTTCCCTAACATTGCGTTTAATTTTTCTGCCGTGGGATGGAGATAAATAAAATAATGTATATTTAACAGCTCGTCTTGAAACCCGCTAGATTTTGAGTAAAGGTTTTTTTTTAGTCTGCCAAGTTTTTTTGCCACATCATCCCTTGAAGTTGGTCGCAGATATAGTGTGCCAGGTTCATCAAGTACGATTAGCAGCTGATGACCTTTGAGGTCATTTGTAGCATCCTCATTGGTTAATTTTGATCATGCAACATTAAATAGATTTGCAGTTGAGTTTTCCAGTTTTCGATTGGATGAAGATGCACATGATGTGCGGTTCTGACGAACACCGTAGATTAGCACTCATTTAATATATACATATATATATATATATATATACACATACGACTAGCCGTGACCCGTTGGGTCAGTATTGTATATTAGCTTAGGAATTAATGTATGAGCGTGACACTTGTGACGTAAAGAAAAACATTTGTGATATAACAAACATTTCTATGAAAGTATATAATCAGAAAAAAATGTAAGTAGATTTCTATGAGTCGTTCTGTTTATTATTGTTAATTTATTTATTTATTTTTTTACAAAAATAAACAAAAAAAACATACAGCCATTGAATTCTAACTGGTTTGCCGTAATAATAGGTAAATGTGCACTGAACAGATACCATAATAGTTAAAGTTAAATTCAAATTTGATATATTTAAACGCAAAAACAAAAACAATTTGGACGCTGAAAACGTACACAGTAAAACAATACGTTTTATTGTCGCGTCGATTCTTTGCTTATGTACGCATGCGCAACCGGAAGTAGTAAACCGGATGTTGGGTTACAACACTCGTTACAAGGTCATTTGAGTTATATATATATATATATATATTTCACAGCAAACAGCCCTTACCAGTGAACCATAAGAGATTAGAGTAAATCAGAGGGGGAGATATATAAGGGTATTCTGAGTGGGGAGTTGTGCAGTGAAATTAGAATAAAGTGTCAGCATCAACTTATAAGGTCAGTTGAGAATGATAAAGTATATTCAATTTGAAAAATATAGAGAAAGACACAGAGATATAGAAAGAGAACGGGAGGGACAAAAAAGAGAACGAGAGGGACAAAAAAGAGAACGGGAGGGACAAAAAAGAGAACGGGAGGGACAAAAAAGAGAACGGGAGGGACAAAAAAGAGAACGGGAGGGACAAAAAAGAGAACGGGAGGGACAAAAAAGAGAACGGGAGGGACAAAAAAGAGAACGGGAGGGACAAAAAAGAGAACGGGAGGGACAAAAAAGAGAACGGGAGGGACAAAAAAGAGAACGGGAGGGACAAAAAAGAGAACGGGAGGGACAAAAAAGAGAACGGGAGGGACAAAAAAGAGAACGGGAGGGACAAAAAAGAGAACGGGAGGGACAAAAAAGAGAACGGGAGGGACAAAAAAGAGAACGGGAGGGACAAAAAAGAGAACGGGAGGGACAAAAAAGAGAACGGGAGGGACAAAAAAGAGAACGAGAGGGACAAAAAAGAGAACGGGAGGGACAAAAAAGAGAACGGGAGGGACAAAAAAGAGAACGAGAGGGACAAAAAAGAGAACGGGAGGGACAAAAAAGAGAACGGGAGGGACAAAAAAGAGAACGGGAGGGACAAAAAAGAGAACGGGAGGGACAAAAAAGAGAACGGGAGGGACAAAAAAGAGAACGGGAGGGACAAAAAAGAGAACGGGAGGGACAAAAAAGAGAACGGGAGGGACAAAAAAGAGAACGGGAGGGACAAAAAAGAGAACGGGAGGGACAAAAAAGAGAACGGGAGGGACAAAAAAGAGAACGGGAGGGACAAAAAAGAGAACGGGAGGGACAAAAAAGAGAACGGGAGGGACAAAAAAGAGAACGGGAGGGACAAAAAAGAGAACGGGAGGGACAAAAAAGAGAACGGGAGGGACAAAAAAGAGAACGGGAGGGACAAAAAAGAGAACGGGAGGGACAAAAAAGAGAACGGGAGGGACAAAAAAGAGAACGGGAGGGACAAAAAAGAGAACGGGAGGGACAAAAAAGAGAACGGGAGGGACAAAAAAGAGAACGGGAGGGACAAAAAAGAGAACGGGAGGGACAAAAAAGAGAACGGGAGGGACAAAAAAGAGAACGGGAGGGACAAAAAAGAGAACGGGAGGGACAAAAAAGAGAACGGGAGGGACAAAAAAGAGAACGGGAGGGACAAAAAAGAGAACGGGAGGGACAAAAAAGAGAACGGGAGGGACAAAAAAGAGAACGGGAGGGACAAAAAAGAGAACGGGAGGGACAAAAAAGAGAACGGGAGGGACAAAAAAGAGAACGGGAGGGACAAAAAAGAGAACGGGAGGGACAAAAAAGAGAACGGGAGGGACAAAAAAGAGAACGGGAGGGACAAAAAAGAGAACGGGAGGGACAAAAAAGAGAACGGGAGGGACAAAAAAGAGAACGGGAGGGACAAAAAAGAGAACGGGAGGGACAAAAAAGAGAACGGGAGGGACAAAAAAGAGAACGGGAGGGACAAAAAAGAGAACGGGAGGGACAAAAAAGAGAACGGGAGGGACAAAAAAGAGAACGGGAGGGACAAAAAAGAGAACGGGAGGGACAAAAAAGAGAACGGGAGGGACAAAAAAGAGAACGGGAGGGACAAAAAAGAGAACGGGAGGGACAAAAAAGAGAACGGGAGGGACAAAAAAGAGAACGGGAGGGACAAAAAAGAGAACGGGAGGGACAAAAAAGAGAACGGGAGGGACAAAAAAGAGAACGGGAGGGACAAAAAAGAGGACAAAAAAGAGAACGGGAGGGACAAAAAAGAGAACGGGAGGGACAAAAAAGAGAACGGGAGGGACAAAAAAGAGAACGGGAGGGACAAAAAAGAGAACGGGAGGGACAAAAAAGAGAACGGGAGGGACAAAAAAGAGAACGGGAGGGACAAAAAAGAGAACGGGAGGGACAAAAAAGAGAACGGGAGGGACAAAAAAGAGAACGGGAGGGACAAAAAAGAGAACGGGAGGGACAAAAAAGAGAACGGGAGGGACAAAAAAGAGAACGGGAGGGACAAAAAAGAGAACGGGAGGGACAAAAAAGAGAACGGGAGGGACAAAAAAGAGAACGGGAGGGACAAAAAAGAGAACGGGAGGGACAAAAAAGAGAACGGGAGGGACAAAAAAGAGAACGGGAGGGACAAAAAAGAGAACGGGAGGGACAAAAAAGAGAACGGGAGGGACAAAAAAGAGAACGGGAGGGACAAAAAAGAGAACGGGAGGGACAAAAAAGAGAACGGGAGGGACAAAAAAGAGAACGGGAGGGACAAAAAAGAGAACGGGAGGGACAAAAAAGAGAACGGGAGGGACAAAAAAGAGAACGGGAGGGACAAAAAAGAGAACGGGAGGGACAAAAAAGAGAACGGGAGGGACAAAAAAGAGAACGGGAGGGACAAAAAAGAGAACGGGAGGGACAAAAAAGAGAACGGGAGGGACAAAAAAGAGAACGGGAGGGACAAAAAAGAGAACGGGAGGGACAAAAAAGAGAACGGGAGGGACAAAAAAGAGAACGGGAGGGACAAAAAAGAGAACGGGAGGGACAAAAAAGAGAACGAGAGGGACAAAAAAGAGAACGGGAGGGACAAAAAAGAGAACGGGAGGGACAAAAAAGAGAACGGGAGGGACAAAAAAGAGAACGGGAGGGACAAAAAAGAGAACGGGAGGGACAAAAAAGAGAACGGGAGGGACAAAAAAGAGAACGGGAGGGACAAAAAAGAGAACGGGAGGGACAAAAAAGAGAACGGGAGGGACAAAAAAGAGAACGGGAGGGACAAAAAAGAGAACGGGAGGGACAAAAAAGAGAACGGGAGGGACAAAAAAGAGAACGGGAGGGACAAAAAAGAGAACGGGAGGGACAAAAAAGAGAACGGGAGGGACAAAAAAGAGAACGGGAGGGACAAAAAAGAGAACGGGAGGGACAAAAAAGAGAACGGGAGGGACAAAAAAGAGAACGGGAGGGACAAAAAAGAGAACGGGAGGGACAAAAAAGAGAACGGGAGGGACAAAAAAGAGAACGGGAGGGACAAAAAAGAGAACGGGAGGGACAAAAAAGAGAACGGGAGGGACAAAAAAGAGAACGAGAGGGACAAAAAAGAGAACGGGAGGGACAAAAAAGAGAACGGGAGGGACAAAAAGAGAACGGGAGGGACAAAAAAGAGAACGAGAGGGACAAAAAAGAGAACGGGAGGGACAAAAAAGAGAACGAGAGGGACAAAAAAGAGAACGGGAGGGACAAAAAAGAGAACGGGAGGGACAAAAAAGAGAACGGGAGGGACAAAAAAGAGAACGGGAGGGACAAAAAAGAGAACGGGAGGGACAAAAAAGAGAACGGGAGGGACAAAAAAGAGAACGGGAGGGACAAAAAAGAGAACGGGAGGGACAAAAAAGAGAACGGGAGGGACAAAAAAGAGAACGGGAGGGACAAAAAAGAGAACGGGAGGGACAAAAAGAGAACGGGAGGGACAAAAAGAGAACGGGAGGGACAAAAAGAGAACGGGAAAAGGAGAAGGAGAGAAAAAGAAAGAGAGAAAGGGAGAGGTAGCAAATAAGGAATATCATCTACAAAAAAAAAAAACAAATAAACGATGTACATATTCCCCCCCCCCCTTGCCCGCACTTTAACCCGTATACCATCAAACTAAGACTTTTTTTTTTTGCTCTTTGCAAAGTTCCTTATCTGGTGTTCAGTTCCAAAATATTCAAGCCAATTGATTTTGCTTCAAAATGTATCCCTCGTTCCCAGGCTCCATCCATTTATGTTTCAAGTTTCAAACTGCAAAGCTATACACAGCAACAAGCACTCCCATTAAAAGATTCTTTGTAGCTTTTCGAAAGTTTGCTCTTAAAATATTGATTCGCTTGGGGAAAGGGTGGGGGTGAGGGTCAACCTGTTGGGATTGACTACATAACAGTGGTTTCAGAACCCCCCCCCCCGCCTCAATCAGACATATAGATTCAAACCCTCGAACCAAACCTACAGTTGAAACAATCTATATCTAGAAAAGTGAAAATGTTTGTGTATACTTCCCCTACCAAATAACTCAATTTTCAGTCTAGAGACTCGAGGTTTGTCAGAAGGGGTATTGAGATCTGGGCAAATCTTTTTAATCAGTCTCCGGCCAGAAATTTGGCTGTCAAGAGGTCAAAGTTCAACGATTTGACCTTTGAGAACTCTACCAAACTCCTCCGCCAATTTTGGGTTTAAACACTTGAAATTTTAAATGTAGGTTACTTGGACATGGATTAAACATTATAATTTGATTTTAACCCCCAAAAATGAATGTTAATGGGTTAAAATTGGGGTCATAGTTTTAAAAAATTTCTCTGCAGTCTCTACCAATTTACTGAGACAATTTCTGGTCTAAACCTTTGAAATTTTACATCAAGGTTATTCAGAGATAGGGCAAGCTTTTTAGTCGGTTTGGATCGAAAATTTGAGCTGCCAAAGGGTCAAAGTCCAAAAGATTTGACCTTTGCGGTATCTAGCAAACTACTCAGCCAATTTTGGGTCTAAGCACTTGAAATTTTAGATGTAGGTAACTTGAATATTGGTAAAACTATTTTAATTTGAGACCAAAATAATAAATATGAAGGGGTCAATATTAGGGTCAAAGTTATGAAAATTGACCTCTGCGGTCTCTACGAAATTACTCAGACAATTTTTCATCTAAACATTTGAAATATTATATAAAGTGTATTCACACGTAGGGCAAGTTATGAACAGTACATAGGCCTGAGCAAAGCCGGACTGAACTGCTAGTCTTCTATAATAAAGATCAACGTGTGTGTGTGTGCGCGCGTATATATATATGTGTGTGTGTGTGAAAATGTATATGGGGAGAACTCAACCTATATACTCAACGAATTTTGGATCTACAAACTTGAAATTTCGTATATAGGGTTTTCAGGCATGTGAAAACTTTTTAATAGGTTTTAATCTGGTAAAAAGGCATGCTAAAGGGGTCAACATTGAAAAATTAGTATACGGGGAAGGGGGTCATCAGATTTTTATCTGATTGTCAACCGTTTCACATGAAGGGTTCACATGACAGATTCCTTATGTCAAGAATAAGTAGGTTTGAAAACACTTTTTAAAGATTGCAGCAAGCTGACCTAATTGTTATCGTATTTGACTCACTGTCTTTAGATTTTGGTTTCAATCTCAGCTTGAGTATTTTTTACTTACAAGAAGTGAACTTTATATTATTTAATTAACTAGCGAGGGGTACCCGGCGTTTCCCGGGTGTTTGGAGGTGTGGGGGGGGGGCTCAACTCGAGTATTTTTTTTTTTTTATTTATAAAAAGTAAACTGTTTAGAAAAAAAAAAATATGTACGTCGCAGTTTTTATGAATTATGAAATATAAGAGTGGAGTTGCTGATCTGAATAGAATTTAACGGCTTGAAACAAATCAGTGAAGTCCAAATCTATCGGCAAATTCACTCCATTGTCTCTTTTGAAGACAATGAAACCATGGTATGACTGAAATATGTAATAGTTTTTAACTAAATCTGCATCTTAATCTTTACGTTTTTGTGATCGAGCATTTTATTAATTTTTATTTCTGTTAACTCAGTACTTGCTACAACAGAGGCTAAACGTGTGTTACTGTTGGCCAGATGACATACTGAATATCCGCCAGAAACAAGGGACATAACTGAATATAGAGAAAAAAAAAGACACCAAGTTCGATAACTCCAACTTTAACATTTTCAACATATCCCAACACACTACATATTTTACGGCATATCAATCCGTTTCATGTTATTTAATGTCAAATTTGGTAATTTTAGAAAATATATATATGCTTCAAATTCTTTATATATTTATTCCTGATATTTAGTTTGATGTAGGGGAAAATTTTTTTATGACTTTTGAGATGAGGATCGATAATTCATATCATTTGAATTATTCAGACTGTTCTCATCTTCAGTGTTTTTTTCAATGTTTCGATTTATGTAACCTCCGACCTTTCAGATGTACCTTGTTGAATTCAGGAATCTGCATGAAACTTTGAATGGTACTCGTTATTTAATCCATCGAGGTAGCATGCTCTCGTTCTGTCAGCCACAGCTGGATAGAAGTATGAATAATTTGCAATTGTATTTTGAATGTCGCTCACACTGAGGTCAGCAAGTACCTTTGACGTAGTGGATAAAGTACTTGGTAAATTAATTTGAAGGTTCAATCCTCAGTGCAGATGAGGACTGAAATTTTGTATTACCGTTGTTATAAGGTGCATCAAATAGAGTATTATGGTGGCCATCTGATACAACATTAGCAATTAATACAGAATATTTCATGCTAAAATAAGCACAAAATAACCATATTCACCAATAAATTTGGCATAAAGCGCTCATTCTAAGTCAACGGGCTATCACTCTTGCCAGTTTTTAACTGGGAAAATCATCTAGTGTGATTATATATATATATGGCACAATGGCGAGAAACTCTTTCGAGGGAGCCCCAAATAAATCAACCTTGTGCCAGTGTAAGACTCCCACCGCAGGTCAGCAGATGTGGCCTTTGACCCTGTCGAAACTGCAATGGCCATGATAGTCCTCTTCCAGAAGTACTTTACAAGATTCTCACGTCGCAGGCTTCGTTGTCGGTTCCCAATGTTGGCGTCCGCTGAAAATTAATTAGCTCCTCATGCAGATCAAAAGAAAAACACAGGGGTTTCTAATCTACTAAAAGTATATTCACAAAATTACAGGTGTTTTACATATGTACAATTGTTCAGTTCGATTACACAAGAAAACAGTGAAATCTTATTTGTTCTCCACCATGATGGGAAAGGTGGGGGTGGCATTCTGTTGGGTGTGTGTTTTTCGACATTCGGTTCCAATCTGCCCAATCTTGGCCCGGGCATTTGCTTATATTAAAAGGTGATGGGGTGGGGTAAGCTGTTCCCCAGACCAATTAGAACTCAACATGTTATTCAGGGAAAGTCCTTAATCCTTGCGTGTGTGCACCTGCAAGGCTTGCGAATCACACGCCCTGAAAGGTTGATACTCAGCAGCCAAGTTTCCGTTAAAATGAAATCTCTTGTCATTTTTCTCAAACAATAAAATATATATCTGTTTTACAAAAACACAATAAATTCATCCCTTCAGATAAGTTACCGGCTATTGTCCGGGCAACCAAATAGTGGTTAACAGACAATATCAGCATAATTACCTGGCCTTACTCAGTGTTAAGAGGATCTATATCGCTGTCAGGCCTGCAAACTTCAGTTTGACAGACGAACTTGTTTATGTAATTGGGTGCACAGTGAAAGGTCAGCCTCGTGTTATATATATAGGGAGAAGGATGGTGTCTGCTTATTTCGAGTTAATGTTCATATTTACAGCACAGCCCTTTTTTTGGGGGGGGGGGGCTATAAAATAAAAGCAGAATGTATCTTTTCTTCACATCTTTTTATCTTGTTGACTACCCTGGAACAAAAAGCTCATAACATAAGTCTCATTCTCTAGACAATTAGGACTTTGTTTCATGGTCGAATGGTGCGTTCCTGTTCTCTGCCTATCCTTAGAAGGAGGGTGAGAATTTCTCTGTTGCTTCATCTTATATAGATAGCTATCCCTCGTCGCTCCACAAGAATGTTCATTTTCTGACGACTGTTTGTTGGACTCGAAAAATCAAACTGAATACTCCAACTGAAGACTTTGGACTCACTCCAAGCACATGCCCCCTCCTTTAGGATGGGGTGTATGTGCATGATCTCCGATTGGATGCACCTGCAACCAAATGCGTTTACAACACGTCAAAGTGGTATAGCAGGGGTTGATTAGTTTTAACCTTTTGACCTCCATCGCACCCAACGACATTCCGCACTAGTTGCGCTATTTATGTCATGGACTCCATAACACTTGCTGAATTTGAAAGACAAAACGTATATTTCTTTCTCTCTCCTCTACCTTTCTATCACATATACAAAGAAAAGAATGGCATTGTGTTAGACAGTCGAAGCCGGGATTCCGTGCGTGATGGAAACAGCAGTTTTTTGCCAACCATTAGCGATACACGTTGAGTCAGTAAATATGCTCCGCCAGAGTTAAAATATTTTTATAAAAATGCCTTTGTTCACTATGTTAGACAAACGTTAATTTTCAGTAATGCTGACAATGGAAACGCTGCCCATAACGACACAAAGAAAAATTTACTAGACCTGCCAGCTGGTTAAAGCCAACGCCTTACTGACCTCTTGATGTAAGTGAAGTGCCTATCGTTTGATCGTGTCTAACACCCGAGGAGCTGGTTCCCATTCCCAGGACATAACAGCAGTTCCAGAGACGGCCCCACAACCAACCAAGTAATTCTCCCTGGCAAATGATCGAACACACCCACATTATTTTTATATATATATATATATATATATATATATATATATATATATATATTACACACATAATTTATAGAAAGTAATACAATACAGAGGTGTAATGATAGATAAACTGAAGCAAATATAGGCACAATGGTAGGAGATATACAGATTTAATCTATGGTTTTAATATCAGAACACACGATGCAACTATTCTTTGGACTTTCCAGATTTATGTGATCATACCCAGATTTGTGATGTGATTTTTTTCTTTTTAAAGTTAAAAAGTTCAGAGTTTTTTTTTTTTTTTTTTTTTAGATGAGGGTTGATTATATTACTTGCATTGATCGGACTATTGTTCTCATCTTGAGTTAATTGTGCAACGCTTCGGTCAGATTATCCTTCGACCGTCTTCAGGCATGTTGGTTGTTTAGAAAGGAAAAGAGTTACTGGCTCCGTAGATATTTTCGTATTCTGTGAGTTGGTCTATTTTATGGTTTTTAGTTACGAATTTGTGAAAAAACAAAAAAATTGGTTGACTTGTCAAAATCGTACTGTTTCTTTTTTAATCAGATTTTTACCATCGACTTTCAATACTTATCAGAGACATTCCGATACAAAACTGTCTTAACTGTTTCGGAGTTCATAGATAAAATCACACACACACAGCATTTTATATATAAGTAGAAATGCTAATCTTACTTGCAGTAGTGTGGTGTAATGGAAGATGTATTTCAGAAACATTTCCATCAGATGCGTGTTGAACCTTAATCCAAACGTGTATGTATAAGTATTTCTATAGGCATACGTTTCGCATTTTTATTTTCCGCTCGTCAGTATTAAATTATGGATGGTCAAACAATTCAAACACAGATCCACATCTTATGATCCCTTATTTCAATGCTACAACTATGCTTCCAGTACGAGAGAAACATGCCTCTTTTTTTATGTAAACAAGTACGCTGATAAAAAAAAAGTTACGATCTCCCAAGAGAGAGAACTATGCAACGTGGCTTATTTATAAATCATGAATTTATTATCTCCCAAAAGAGCTCGACCATACAAAGAGCTTGAAATGTGATAGATAGATAGATAGATAGATAGATAGTGGAGTACAAGGCTGAATATTCTTCGAATTTCCAGAATTAGGCTCTTTAAAAAGTTAGCGTTTACATTTATTTTGATTTTTCTTTCTAGAAACAAGAATTGTTGAACTCATAAAATTTCTGGACATAATCCAACGTTCTCATCGGTGTAGGAAATGATTATCAGGAGATTCAAACCCAGTAGTAAAATCATCTTTGACTATGTAGGCTCGTATTCAACCTCCAGGACCTGTGTCGCAGTCGGGTTAGGGTACTTGGAAAAATCAATTGTAAAAATGATATTCTCTTGAACATTAAAACGTTCAATTCTCAGTGTGAGCGACTGGAGAACATAATTGCGAATTACTTAGGACCTTTATCATCTGAAAATGCCTGATAGAACAAAAGCATGCTACCTCTGAAGTAAATAAAGGGTTCGAAATTCAGCCGAAATTCTCAAGTTCGACAGAAACATTCAGGAGTTTGACAAGATATACCTGAAGAAGGTCAGAGGTTACAGCAACCGAAATGTTGTGGAAATAACATTCAAGATGAGAACAGTAGTCCAATGAATCCAAATAATATGAAGAACCAATCCTAATCTCAAAAATTCAGAAAAAAAATACCTTGAGTTTAAAGTTATTCTTGAAATAAAAAAATGGAATTTCAAGCAAAATAGAATGGTAGTATGAATTCAGTTCGAAGACGTTTTCACCAGGCTAAGAATTAATTCAGTTACGATCAGCAGAATTTTGAAACGGAAAGATATCATTGAAGAATTGTCACAACAGGGTAGAACTGAAGACTCCTTTTAAATTTTCACGGCATTACTTTCCAACGATAGAAAATGCATCTTTATTTGATGAAGCATCTCTGAGCATTTTCATGTTCAAGAGTAACACTGTTGTTGCGATTGTCTTTCTTGGGTGTAAAGTCATTCTTGAAATAAAAATAAAAACTAAAAAAAATGAAGTTCCCAGCAAAAAAGAATGGCAGCATAAGTCAGAAAAAAAACTTTAAAAGGCAAAGAATTAATCCAGTCATGATCAGCAGAAACAGTTGTCTTTTCGTTTTGAAACAAATGATATCATTCAAGAATTAAACAAGAGTCTGGTCCCCCCCCCCCTCGCCAATCTTTCACGAAAAACACCCTGAGTGGCTTCCGGGCCTTGATAAGTGGTGACCACCATGTAAAAAAAAAAAAAAAAAAAAAGTCAGTCTATTTTATAAAACTGTTCTGGCATTTGATTGGTTCGTTCTTATCACACATGGTTATAAATAGAACCGTCCAAATCTATGTGGTCATACCCTCTCCCCTGGCACTTTTGCTGGGAGCAAAGTGTAGTATCTGTTCCGGCAGATGCTACACTTTGACCATTGCCCTTGTGGCAATTAGTCGTTGGTACATGTAGGGGCAACCCTACATGTACCACCGCCTTCCCTTTCACCTCACACATAAACCGACCTTGTGTCATATTTTGCTTCCGTGGAGAAGCAAATAAATACCCTCATCATTTTTAATGATGAGGATGAGTTAAGGAAACTCACCCTCATCATTTTTAATGATGAGGATGAGTTTCCTTGCTGCCTCGGTTGCTTGGAAACTTGGGTAAAAAGTACCAGTCAAGAATCTGTTCTTGACAATCAGCCCGATGGGTACGGGACAAGGAACTGGCCCAGTACCTGTTGGACGGAGGTACACTGCCTGGATATTATCTATGAGGTCCACCCTCCCAGGCCTTGCCACCTGAGTAAGTTTATGGCCTGAGGCGCCCATACCAAGGAATGCTAATAGATATGCTCAGGCAATTTTTGATAGGTCAGTGCTCCTTTAGAGGGCGTTAGCTTGACATGCCCAGCTTCCAACCTTGTGTCATATCTTGCTGAGGTGAACAGCAAATAAATACTCCCCCCCACAATGTTGTAGGGCAGGTCTCCTTGCTGCTTCGATTTGGAGACATGGGTAGAAATACCAGTTAAGAATCTGTTCTCAATCAGCCTGACAGGTGCAAGGTCAGGAACTATCCCAGTACCAGTCATCCCACCTGGGTAGTACCTAAGAGGTCCACCCTTCCAGGCTTTGTTACAGTTTTCAGGTGGAGTAAGTTTGTTGCCTGAGGCTTCCCTGCTAGAAAATGCTGACGGGGCTGCCTAGGCAATATTTGTTGGGTCAGAGTGCTCCTTCTCTAAGGGCGCCGACTTGATACTCCTACCTTATGTCACATGCTGCATGGGAAGCAAGTAAATAGCTACCCTTTTCTTATACCAAAAAAGATTGCAACATGAACAAAGACGGGCTGTATAGAATAAAGCAGCAGAGAATCACATTTCAATTCAATATTTCGTTACATTTATGCAACTTTGTCAAGGGTAGCATTTACTCAGTTGGAAGAAAGTGGTTTTAATAGATTTTCATGCTATTATTGATACTGGTCTAAAAATGAGTAATCTCGTCAGGATAATTTTATTTTTAACTAGCAGGCTGCTACGGTGTTGCCCGGTCGTAAAATATGCATAAATATATTTTAATTAATGCAGAATTCTTTTTTATGCAGAAATGCTGTAGGTATTAAACGTAATGTTAAATGCCTTGTAAAAACTTTTAAATGAAGTAAAAAAAAAAAAAAAAAAAAAAAAACGGAGACCTGTACATGCGAGTATCCCCCCCCCCCCACAAACAGTTCACTTCTTGTAAGTAATAAAAAATAGTCAAGCCGATATCGGAACCAAAACCTAAAGACAGTAAATCAAGTATAACCATTAAACCAGCACTTTTAAACTTATTTTTAACAAGTAATCTCATGTGAACGATTCATGCATGCACATTCGTGAAATAGTTAACAGATAAAAATCCAATGACCTCCACGTACCAATTTTGACCGTTTAGCAGCCCGCCCCCCCGAATGAAAACTGATTAAAAGTTCTCCACGTGTCTGAATACTCTATATACCAAGTTTCCAGTCTGTAGATCAAAAATTGGTTGAGAAGTGTCCACACACACACACACACACACACACACACACACACACACACACACACACACACACACACACACACACACACACAAAGTATTTTCCATCATTTTTTCGTTAGATAATGCCGACCATTTTACTTGGAGTCGGCACACTCCTCTCAAAAGAAAGCGTTTAATCTTGTTCACTGTGAGAAAAGACATTGGCAGCCTAATAAATGAATTTTTTTTTCACTCACCTTCACCCCAAACAAGGCATGTTGCCACTTGGCTACTAATTGGGACTATGCTTAGGAAATATTAAGATGTTGGTTTACGTTGGATTTGAACTTCTGCATATCAGTACAGTTTGGGAAGCAGGAAGGGAATTCCAAAGTCTAGCCTTTCTAGGGAGGAAGCTATTAGATAAGAAAACTTTATGAAATTTAAGGACATCAACAGTGAAGGGTTGGGATTTTGTTGCTAAGCAGGTTTATCAGGATTATGTATGTCGAGGGAGTACAAGTGTAAGGAGTTCATCAGAACACATTCCATCAAAATATTTGTAAAACAGGCACAGGAATGCAACACTAAATTTTTAATTTTTCTTTTTTACTCTCATTAACCTCAAGCAAGGCATTTTGTCACTTGGATGTAAGGAGCTACTATGTGGGATCATGCCTACAGAGGTACTATGCAGGGAATTGAGCAGCAATATATCTATTCACATTACATTTAAATCTCTGCATATCAATGCAGTCATGAATGTAGGAAACAGAAGGAATTCCAAAGTCTACCAGTTTCAGATGAGAAATTATCTGAATAGAAAGCCGACATCTAGAAACTTCTACAATGAAAGGGTGGGATTTTGCTGCTTGTCAAGGGTATGAAAATCGAGAGGGCGCAAGTGCTAGGAGTTCGTCAGAGCAACATTGAAGTGATGGGACTGACCTAAAATGCAAAATGACATACATACTTTTATTTTTCTGCAAAATAATTATCCAATTTTTAGACGGAAATGGAGTAAAGCTATCTTTTTTTCTTTTTTTTTTTCTTTTATTATTCAATTTTTACTCCAAACAAGACACGTGCCACTTTGAAGCAGGAGACTACTATCAGGGACTTAATTTGCAGGGGCACTATGAAGGGAGATGAGTAGAAAGATGTTTGTTCACCTTACACTTGAACTTCTGCATATCAGTACGGTTGGGAAAGCAGAATCCCGGAAGGGGGTTCCAAAGACCTGCAGTTCTGGGGAAGAAACTATTGGGGTAAAAGGCTTTCTTGCACCTAGGGATCTCTACTGTAAAGGGATGAGACTTACTAGCTTGTCGGGGGTAGTTATGTCGAGGAGGTATAAGTGTTTGCAGTTCGTCAGAGCATTAACCATTAAAGTATTTGTAGAATAGGCAGAGGGATGCAACATCTCGTCGATGGGACAGAGGCTGAAGCCTAGATGACAGTTCAGGACCTATCAGGTTGGCGACTCTTTTGAACCCTGTCCAGGAGCGAGACGACTTCTGTGCAAAAATGCTTGAACATTAAAGAGCAACAAGAGGGCAGAGTCTGATGGAATTAGAATCCAAAATTTAAGTATAAGCTCCTGCACTGATCGTTGAAATAAATTTAGGTAAAATCAGGCGCATAAAATTTTCTATTTTAAACAAACAGTTCCCACATGTGTTAACGCCAGTGAGAGATCAAGAAACAATTAACAAATTTTTTTTGCATATGTGCATGGTCGCTGGTCTTTCATTCATCACTTTTTCATGTGGATCGCGATTCAATGACTGTTGAGCTCGTTTAACTTAAGACTAACAAATCTACTTATGCATGAAAACAAAAAAAAACAAAGAAAAACAAAGGAAATTTGCTGAGGCTTTAAGGGTTTTATTGGAGAGAGAAATTTTGTTCACAAGAGGGAGAGACCAGCTTGGCTAACATTAATTTATTCTTACTATTCTTCTACTTGGGAGATTGAGTGAGGCAGACGACAGACATTAAAGTGACACTTGTTTAGATTCTCTACATTTTCAAATACATATCACCTCATTTCCAACTCCGACGTGATGCAATCTGTCATATCATTCAGCACCTGCATTTCTCGCACATGTTTTGAGAGACAACCTTAAACCCCCACCTCAATCGCAGTTCATACTAGTTAACATCATCTCTATTCGCCTGTGTAGGGTTCCCATGTATAACAAGCAGGGTCTGCCATTTTTGAATGATGGATTGTTCGATGTCGGTCTGATGTGCGGTCCCAGTCAGTCTTTGAAGATCTACCTTCAAGCTTTTAGAAAGGGTTAGTTTATTGCTCATTATTTGAAGTGTCCCTACTGGGGCATACTGACAGGACTGCCCAGGCAATTTGTTTGGGCAAAATGCTCTTCCTCTAGGGCGTTTGTTTCAAAATTCCATTGTCTGACCTTGTATTACATCTCATGATGAGAGAAAAATAAAGAACTTCATTGATATATTAGATTTATTTATACAAACATTGGCTGCATATGTGCATACATGTTTCTGCTGGAACTCCTTTAGAAAAGCAGCATATTTGGGCAAGAGTTTTTTTTGTTTGTTTTTTTTCAGAAAAAAAAAGTATGCACATATGTAGCCAGTAATATTTGTACAAATAAATACATTATAATGACGCTCTGCTTGTCATTGAGCACTTTTTGGTAAACACTGGAGTTTAAATGGATTTACCTATCAGAAAAACGTTTTAGAGATCATGTATACCTAAAACTATATGTAATAAGACAATTGTAATCATAAAAATAAAACGATATTTATCAACGCAAGTGCTCAAACAGTTTTCCTTCTTGATTTACATAGCTTTGAAGCCTGCCTCTTATGCTTCGACAAACAAACACACACATTATATATATATATATATATATATATATATATATATATATATATATTATATATATATTATACATTTGGATTTTACCGTCACTGGATTATTTATCTTTCAGACTACCCATTCATGTGTAATCACCTTTTTCTTCACCATATTCCCTCTGCTTCACTTTTGTTTTCAAGTAAGAGTTACTTGTTTCAAATACTTTTGCATGCAAAATCCGATCCCGCATTTTGCTAATTCCTACCCTCTGATAATAAGGAGAGTATTTCTTCGAAACTCCGGATTAAGGACTATCCACTTATCTAGTGTTTCCTTTTCAGATTAAATATGTTTTTAACTCATTTCAAAGTGTTTTTTAACATATTTTATTAACTGTTTGCTCGTATTATAAGCTCTATTTCCTATTTTGTTTTATCGAGCTTTTACATCTGGCTGAGATAAGTTTATAAATATTAATTCTTTAATATTTATAATATACTTTAATTTTACCATCTTGGATCATTTTGGTAAATTTAATTGTAATTTTCATTTTATATTATATATATATATATATATATATATATATATATATATATATATATATATGAACTCCTGCATTTTATTAAACATGAGCAATAAGAGAATGCCTTGCATATGCATTCAAGTTGTTGCCCATGCTCATGAAACAAAACAAAAACAACCAGATTCTAAACATATGATTATCATAATAATGATCATATACTTAGAGCTGCAAGAATTATCGTTGTTGTTTCGACCTATGTACAACATTTCCTTTATCTCTCCTCTAGTCCATTTTAGAAATGGACACGCCCTTCTTCAGCACGTGATGCAGGCCTACGGAAACAAACGCCGTTAGCATGCCGCCTCTCTCTCTCTCTCTACCATCTTCCCTCCGTCCTCCCACCAGCACTATCCCTCGAGTCATTATTGTAACTCCTACTCATTTTGCTGATGATGATGCTGACGATTGTTATGAGATAAGTTGGCCAGCATTCACTTGTTCTTTTGTTGTTTTTATTCTTTTCTTCTTTTCCTCTTCTCCCTTCCCAGCATGCAATAAATAAATTAAAAAAAAAAAACGGGTTAGTTGAACTTCAATCTTACCATGGCTTCATCAGCAACAAAACAATAAACATTTATGCGATTATTCATTTTGTTAGATTTTAAACAGTATTTAAACGAAAACACCAACATTCTACATTCGATTCCATCGTGATATCACATTCTTTCCTATACATTCGTATCCGTCCGTGCATCTTCAGAAGAGGTGCTGTCTGTCGAGTACATTTAAACATTTCATTGTAAATCCACACATTAAATGGACACAACTTTCAATTCATTCAAGCATCAAAAATGAAATTTATTCATAAGACCTGTCACGCTGCAGTTTCATAAAGCAGTTTCGATGGTCCGTCACGCTACAGTTTCATAAAGCAGTTTCGATTGTCTGTCACACTGATAGTCGTCAAATTAAATGTCAAATACTTCTTATAAGACACTATAAGTCACCAAATTTGGTTCATTCTATTCAGCGTTTTCAATCATTTCCAAATATTCTTCAGCATTTTAAAGACAATCTGACTTTTGTTAACGAGTGGCTTTTAACTTTGATGAATGCCGATTCATAATTTAAAAAAAAAAAAAAAAAAAAAAAATGGACGTGCGTTCCGATTTAAAAAAGTTGCATAATACATTTGATCATCGAAATCGAATGAAAGTTTATTTGAATATTTCAGATTACTTCAACAAGATGCGAATAGTAGTCTGAATAATCTAACTACGGAAACATCATGCAGTTTCAATAAGAACACTTGTGAGGATACACCTGAAGGCCGGAGGTTACATCGGCCGAAACGTGAGAATAACAACCAGAATGAGAATAGTAGTCTCAATAATAAAGTAGTTTTTTTGGATGTGGTATCCTACCGGATGTCAAACATTCACCCGTTATCTCAAGTATTCCAGCCAAGAGATCTTTTCAAGATTCTAATAGTCGTTTTAAATGCAATTGTTTTAATCACTTTTGCACTTTATCCACCGGGTATATTTGCCAGGTACTTTTTGACATTTTTCAGGAGTCCAGTTGCGCCTGTAATTACTGGAATAATGGAGATCTTCCTAAGATCTCAGTTTCTTTTCATGTCGTACATAAGACTTTGGTATTTTGTTATCTTTTCTCTTAGCTCTGTTTAACCTGGCATCATTGGGGACACTGACTTTTAAGGTTGCTTCTTTTTCTTCGTCCAATATCACTAGGTTAGGTTTACGAGTTCCATTTTCTAGGTATCAAGTTATTTCAAGTTTTCGCTCATCCACCAAAAGAGAAAAGATTTGAGGTCCAATTTCCTGAAAAGGATTCCACACTGCTGGTGAATTGGAGGTTTTCGTACGTGTGTGCGCGCGCCACACCACACCACACACACTAATTGCTATGGCGTGAAGTCATGTTAGTTTTTAAACTTAGTTGACAACTATTTTATTCTTTAAGGTGATTATTTAAAAATGTATCATAATTGCCATCATTTGGGATAGACTACATAATTAAAAAAAATTAATTGTAACTATGTTATGTTGCTAATAACATGGTAAAATAATAACAAATGAAAATTGGTTATTCAGAAACAAAGTGATTGGTCAACCTAAATGCTTTTTTGGAGTCTTTGAAAATTCCGGCGATAACTTATGGTTTCCGTTCTGCTGGATCTACAGCAGATGTGCTAACGCTTATATCTCATAGGATTAGCGAATCTCTCGACAAAGGCTTCCTTTCTAGGGCAATTGCTCTTGATATATCAAAGGCCTTCGACAAGGTATGGAATAAAGGCTTACTTCACAAGATTTCCAGCTACGGTATAACCGGAAATGTTTTCTCAATCATTAAATCATTTCTCTGATAGGCTCATAAGAGTAGTGGTTGATGGGCAGAAATCAGAGGCCCACAGTATTAATGCTGGAGTCCCTCAGGAGTCCATCCTGGGCCCAATTCTCTTCCTGATCTACATCAATGATCTCCCAAAACATACTTAAATCATTCGTTGACATCTATGCTGATGACACGACCATCGATGGCAACACATCAAAGGGCGTAAATGACAAAGCTCTGATTCTCCTCTGATCTTGAGTGTGTGGTACAATGGAGGGGGGGGAAGAGGTGGCTGGTTTCTTTTAATGCATCTAAAACCAAGTTCCTATCTTTACATCAAAGTTCTGATCCCCATCTGGCATCAGTTGAAATGGATGGCTCTCATCTAGGGGAGGCCCCAGGTTTTGATAAGC
>NW_027633891.1:0-15000 GCF_053919585.1 Euprymna scolopes
ATAGGTATATTTATACTAGAGCTATATTAATATTGAAGATAAGGATTAATAATTGTTATGAATCGGTTTCAAAAGGAGAAACAAAACAAAAATCAAATTGTGCTCCCAAAAACATATATCTAACATGGTTACCCAGCATTGCCCAGAAGTATAAACAAACAAAAAATAAATAGGAATGTTATGTGTGTACCGTACTGATTTATTTTAGTGTTTTAACCTTTTCCCCTACCCCATTTGTGCTGATGAAGAAACAATATCAAAAAACACTCATTGTCAATTATTTTCAATATTATTTGTCAATATTAATAAAATGAAAATATATATATATATATATATATAAACCACTTTGAATGGAGGAAACAAACTCAAACTCTTACGAATTCACCAAAAAATCATATTTAAAAAAAAATATATTTTCCATTCAAAGCATTCAAATATTTAAGCCTACCACCAAGATATATTTATTTATATTTATAATGTTCTTAGTTTGGTTGCTTCATTTTACGGCACATCAACTCTTTTGGGGTTATTTAATGCCGAATTCAGTGATTTAGCAAAAAAAAAAAAATCATGCTTCAAGTTCATTATATCTTTTAATATTTATTCATGGTGTTTGGTTTGCTTTTTTGTATGGGAAAATTATTTTTGTTTGACTTTGCAGAAGTTCATTGAGTTTTGCAAAGACAAAGAAAAAAAGGATTAATTGTGCATTTTATATAAGAAAAAAAAACACTATATTTAGACAAATAAACCCTTAGTTTTTTGTTTTATGTTTATTTGTTAATTTTTTTATGTAGAGATGGAGGTAATTGGGTGTTGATCGTGTTTTTGCGATCTTAGTGTTCAAATTTGATTGGGTGGATCAGAAAATAACAGCAGGAATTTTGTTGAATTCGAAAGCCTCGTCTGATAGTAAAAAATTGTTATTGGTAATCAGGCCTTGGTCGACCCTTGATCTAAAGCTTTTCATTGGCTTAGTTTTAACCTTGAAGTAGTGATATTTAATC
Source organism: Euprymna scolopes (assembly GCF_053919585.1). Classification (NCBI taxonomy): domain Eukaryota; kingdom Metazoa; phylum Mollusca; class Cephalopoda; order Sepiida; family Sepiolidae; genus Euprymna; species Euprymna scolopes. The sequence continues at coordinate 1,008 of NW_027633891.1, forward strand.
TACCCCGGCGTTACGCCGGCATGTTGGAAATTGTGATTTTGCTGGCAGGTTGGTTAGTGCAAAAAGAGTTCAAAGAGTTGAGTGTTGACGTATACGGAATGCTGCAGCTATGGTCAGCGGTGTCACCTGGAATATATTTGGTTCGTGTGAAAGAAAACGACCGGAAAAAAGAGAGAGCATGAAAGAAAGAAAGATATCTTTTTGCTCGCATGCAAGTATAGCCGCCTTCCAATTTTAGGCGAAACAGACGTGAGTCTGGCTTCAACTTTTGGGTGAAGCAGATGTGTCGGAGAGACTCGAAAATACGTCAAAGAAAGAATTGAGGTGATCGCTCATCTCCCTCTCAGTACAGGCCAATAAGTCTCCCGTGCGTCATGAGTAAGTTGCTGGAATCTGTGTTAAGTAGAGAAGTAATCAACCATCTCAGCAAAAATAACCTTCTTAGTGACACGCAATATGGTTTTCGTTCTGCTAGATCTAAAGCAGATGTGCTTACAATCATATCTCATAGGATTAGCGAATCTCTCGATGGAGCCTTCCTTTCTAGAGCAATTGCTCTTGACATATCAAAGGCCTTTGATAGAGTAAGGCATAAAGGTTTACTTCACAAGATCTCCAGCTACGGTATAGCTGGAAATTTCTTCTCAATTATGAAATCATTTCTCTCTGATAGGTTCATAAGAGTAGTGGTTGATGGGCAGAAATCAGAAACTCTCACTATTAATGGCAGTCCCTCAGGGGTCCATCCTGGGCCCAACTCTTTTCCTAATCTACATTAATGATCTTCCAAATCACATCCTTACATCATTCGTAGACATTAATGCTGATGACACTATTATCTATGCTAGCACATCTAAGACCGTAAACGACCAAGTTCTCTCTGATTCTTTCTCCTCTGATCTTGAGCATGTGGTACAATGGGGAAAGGAGTGGCTGGTTACTTTTAATGCATCTAAAACCAAGCTTTTATCTTTACATCATCAATGCTCCGATCCCCATCTGGCATCAATTGAAATGAATGGCTCTCGTCTTGGGGAGGCCTCATGTTTTGACAAGTTTCTGGGCTTGATCTTTTACTCCTGATCTTAAGTGGAATGCATACATTAAATCCATTGCCAAGGTCGCTGGAAAAATGGTGGGATCCTTCTATCGATCCAGTAGATATCTCACTGCTGATGAAATTCTCTATCTATATAAGAGCCAGGTACGCCCGAGGATGGAGTACTGTTGCCACATCTGGGCAGGAGCTGCTAAAAAGGACTTATTCTGCCTTGATAGAGTTCAAAATAGACTTCGTAGCCTCGTAGGGGATGTCATTTTCTCTTCCCTGCAACCTCTTTCTCACAGAAGAAATGTGCGAGTTTGTCTCTGCTTTATCGTTATTTTCATGTCAAGTGCTCGACTGAGCTCTAATCTATGGTCCCCCGTCGCCAAACTTTCACAAGAAACACCCGTCTAGCAGAAATCACTATCAATAATTTCCCCCACTCTTTATCTGTACCTAAACCTAAATGTAGATTCCATGAGCAAAGCTTCTTTATTAGAACTGCACGCCTATGGAATTGTCTTCCGTTTTCCTGCTTTCCAGCTGATTACAATATGGTTGTCTTCAAGTCTAATGCAAACAAGTTTTTGATGAGCCGTTCCATATGAGTTAACAAATTTACCAAATTTCCATTACTAATGATTACTATATTGTCCAATTTCTACTGTACACTCTTTAATCCTAATCCTCGAGTGGCCTCAAGGTCTTGATAAGTGGTGATGCCTATGTAAAAAAAAAAGGCAAAAAAAAAAACACAAAAAAAGTGAGTCGACAATACTATGGATGGATAGTGATCTATGCAAGAAAATCGGCGTTGTGTTTTCATCTTCAAGTCTAATGTAAACAAATTCCTAATGAACCGCCCCCCTAATTAAACACTTCATAAAATCTCCTCCCTAACGTGATGTACTTACAATAACCCTTATCCCTGAGTGGCTTCCGGGCCTTGATAAGTGGTGATCACTGTGTAAAAAAAAAAAAAAAAAAAAAAAAAAAAAATCTTACAACATCGCCCAATGACGGGAGCAACTGCATCCCAAAGAGAAGACCAAGATAACAGAAAAAAGCTACAGTGAATTTTATTTGCAGATGTATATGCACGACCACACACATAGACATGCATAAACACGTAATAAAAGATACATATTAATAGATTAATAATAACGAGACATAAGCACAAAAGACAGAAAATCCTCCCCCTCCAAAATACTACACTAATATTTCTGTTTTCCTTTTTTTTTTTTTTTTAGCTCATTATATCAATCGGCTTCATGCTTTGCCTGTACTGATTTCCATATATAAAAAAGTACTTGTCACTGTTTAACAAAATATTGCTCATATGGAAGCGTTTTAAATGTAAAGATATAATTCTGTACAATAGTTTCTACAAATGTATTAGTGCACAAAATTATTATATACTATTATATAAAAGAACTTTGTGTGTGTGTATGAGAGAGAGAGAGAGTTCCCTACTGATTCGAAAACAGCTGATTTTTATGAAATTTCACACGAAGGTATTTTATGTCCCCGGCAGTGTTCTTAGATAGGCTTTTTTTTTTGTATTAGAATGTCTTTAATGAGTATCCATGATCAATAATTGAAATAATCCGTTGAAAGAAGCCACAAGCGATTTTGAATCAAGTTAACACCTTACACAGCCTAACACCGCAAGTGCATTTAAGAAGTTTTATTACCACAGAAGCCGAAAGGCCCAACATATAAAATCAACAATAGGTTCTTTGATATAACAGGGGCGCGTTCGAAATGAATGTTTCTATTTAAAGGACATTGCACCGTGACACTTGACTTTTTCATTTTAAACTTAAATTCAAACCATTATCATCGCGCAAGCAGTAAGGACAATGCAATGTCGACAACAATGTATTATGGACTGTCACTGCAGGGAGGCATGTGAAGCTTCAGCGAGGTGCACTTCGATGCCCCCCACCCCAATTAAAATAGGTAATCAATCGATTTGGTTGAAAAATGGGCGATTTCACCGATTTCGATGGCAATATAAATATGGGAGTGTGAAACCTTCTTTGTTGGTCATTATGCAATCCCGGGCAACGTCGGGTCTCCTCGTTGGTTATTTATAACTGGAACATAAAAATGCATTCTTTTTTTAATTGAAAAGATAATACGACATTCGGATTATAGTTTTACAAAGTGCGTATAACTTTACAAATCTGTGTTACAAACGTGCAAGGAAGACTACAAACATGTCTAGACTGAGCTTAATATAATCAGCTTTCTTTTTATGTTAATGTGCACTATGTGATGGATTGCTAAATTGAAACTCGACTCTGGTAAATCATCTGCAGGAGACAACGATATTAATCTTTATTGTTTTTACACACTTATTTGGTGTCATCATTATATAATATACTAGCAGATGTACCCGGCGTTGCCCGGTATTAAACGTAAAGTTAAATTCCTAAAAAAAAATATGAAGTAAAAAAAACAAAAAAAAAAAACGGAAAGAAGTACAAAGACGGGAGTGATACCATTATAACAAGTGATCTTTTATGATCTGGAATATATTTTTCTGCATAGTCGCCAGCATTCTAACTGTACTTTTGCCAGGAATTCAATGACGCATCTCTGCTTCTGAGGAACATGCTTGTGACGAGCATGCGCAAAAGCGCACAAAAAGTATGAGTTGTGCGTGCCTGCGTCGGGGAGCGAACCTGGGACCGTTAGATTACAAAGAAAAATGTTTGTGAGTGATACTCGCATTCTTGCGACAATTGGGTTCGCCCAACGGCTATAAAAAGCCAAGCCGAAACAAAGATTGGGAGTCGTTTTTTTTTTGGGGGGGGGGTCGACGGTTGAAAAGAACTTGCTTGTGAAGAGTACGACGTTTGCGAGGAGACAGAAGTCGAAAGAACTGATTATTATCTTAATAACTTTGTTTCCATTAGTAGCCAAGAGTGACCAACAAAATGTTTCTTTACAAAGAGAAAATGTTATATGAATATACAAGAAATAAATGTTACCATAGTCAATAAAAGTTACTTTTATGGTAGAAAACTCCATTGTTTTGTATTTATTTTTTTAATTCACGAACCTGTTTAAAAAAATCAAAATGGCAGCGACTTTGAAATGGAGAGTCCCGTTTTCAATTTGAAGGAGGAGCACCTGAGCAGTCTATGTTAACAATTTAAGAGAGTTCCGTCAACGTAAGGAATATTTATAAACATATTTTAATGTTTTCCGTTATTTTGTACTTGAGGAATATTCGATTATGGCATGTGTAGTTTATATAAAAATTCATTTAAGTAGATATCGCATCAAATTTCGTTTTAATTTCGGTTCGCTGAAATTATTTCAAGTAAAGAGCATTAAAAACTATTTCAAAACAAAAAAAAATACATGAACTGAACTTTTATTGTCTATGGTATAATTTATTTATTGTATATGTATTTTTTCGGGTAGTCGTTTGTTGACTTTTCTGCTAAACACTCTTACTAAATAATATCGACGAAATATCGAAAAACAAAGAAACAACAACAGTTTTGAAAAACAATGAAGCTTTACTTACTTAAGTAAAATAATCCGAAACAGCAAAATGGGATAATAAAAAAGTAAACACATAATTACTTTAGTTTTTTTAGAGCAAAGAATCGATATGAATATGAATAGAAAAATGGCGCCCTTTTCAAGCAGAACAGCTTCGTTTCAGTTTTACAGTATTGAACGGTGTGGTATTGCGCCGTCAGATTCAGGGTTGTACTATTGTAATGTAAAGAACACGCAGAAAGCGTTGTAATCAACTGAATTCCTTCTAGTACACTGATAAAAAAAAGCTTAAACAGATACATAAATAAAAATAAAAAGGTTATGTAAATGTTTTTAAAAAGACACATAATCACGTGAGCAGGATTTTTCCTTCTTTTGACACGATTATAAGTAATATTCTTATTTTTTATTATTTATCTATTTATCTATTTTCGAAAGAGTGCCACGTGCAAGTGGAGAAGGAAAAAAACAGTTATGCAAAATTTGTGTCGAGAATTGTCTAAAGTTCTGACTTTTTTTTTTAGCTTTCACTTTAATAAGAACGTGAATTTATGAGGTGAATCTATTCGACACAATATGATTCAACTTTTTTTTTTTTTTTTTTTTTTTTAAATGGAGAGTAGATAATACAGTGGATGTGTTATCGGCAGCTCCAGTAACTCTCGCTTCTCCTATTTTGTCATTCAGTCCTCATTCAATGAGTGATGTTTCTGACAAAGGGTGAAGAAAAAGCTGCTTAAAGGTCGGTATTACTTGGTGACCAGTTGTCTGAGATGTCGGATATTTTTCTGTCTTTGTCTGTCCTTGTTGCCATGTCACTAGTAAGGGTGCTGGAGGTAAACGTTTTGTCTGGGCTGACGTTATCCGCCTGATAGTCAGGGACCCGAACCTTGGATTAACCACTAAGGAGGCTGTCCTATCAGCAGGCGCAAAGTACTGGGACTGCTGTATTGCCATTTGGTGAGTGGATCTGGACCATGCAGTAGTCTCTGGTGGGGCCTCTCGATGCCATACTAGTGGGTAATTGTTACGGCTTTACCTTTTCGTGTGCTACAAAGAAAAAAAAAATCTTCCTGTCTTTTTCTCTCTTACTTTCCCTCTCTGTACTGCTCTAACCAAGTATGCCGACCTATTCCACAAATCCCCAAACCTCAACATGAAATATCTCCAGAATAAAAACTCGATTAAACCTAGAACCCCATCTTCCAGCGTAGACCCCTACTACCAGGTCTCCTTCTCCAATATCAGGGGTCTACGTTCCAACCTTCCAGAGGTTGAAACCCAATTACAGGAGACGAAACCGGACATATTATTTCTATGTGAAACTGGAATAGGGCCGACCACTTCCCTAGATGAGTTCATAATGCATGGATACTCCAATTTAACAGCTAAATCTGACTCCCAAGATCGCCATGGGCATGGAATATGTGCCTACATTAAGGATGGCTTCCCATGTGGCAGGGATATCTCTAGAGAAGATCCTAATTTACCCTATATGTGCTTCAGGGTTGCACTTGCTAACACCACTGCATTTATATTTGCCCTCTATAGGCCCCACAACAGCGGAGTTACTATCTTTAAGAGCATATCTGAGAAAATAGACCACATACTGTCTTCACATCCCTCGGCTAACATCCACATCTGTGGTGACTTCAACGTCCATAACGTGGAATGGCTGATCCATTCAAATAAGACAGATGATGAGGGGAGGTTTTGTCATGATTTTGCCATTGCTTATGACCTCACTCAGATTGTTCGCGAACCCACCCGTGTGCCCGATACACCCAATCAATATGCAAGCCTCTTAGACCTTTTTCTTTCAACTTCCCCTGAGCTATGTTCATGTACCGTTCATTCTCCTTTAGGATCCTCCGACCACTCCGTCGTATCAGTTAAGATAAAAACAAAATGTAAGAAGCCATCAGACGTACCCCTCCACCGTACTGTATACCGATACTCTATGGCTGACTGGGATAGCTTCCGTACATTCATATCTGATTTACCTCTGCACTCCATGTTTAAAAAGGAAGTGTCCTCTATAGTATCAGATCTGACCGAATGGTTAATTGTAGGCATAGACCAATTCATACCATCAAAAAAATTCCAACAAAAACCTAACAGCCAGCCATGGTTCTCCCCAGAATGTGCTGCTGCTATCGCGCACAGAAATCACTTTTTCCATAACTACCAACGTAATAGATGCACTGAGACTAAAGCTGCTTTCAGGACTGCCAGCAACCACTGTAAAAGAGTAATAAAAAATGCAAGAGAGCTATATGCCCAGTCTGTTAAATCCAAGGTAGCTGATCAATGGCTTGGTTCCCACCAGTTTTGGCAAATAACAAATAGGATCCTGAACAGAAGTGTGCGTTCTATCCCAACCATTATCAATGGACCAGAGGTTATCTCGTCAGCGTCAGACAAGGCCAAACTATTTGCAAAGAACTTTGCAGCTAATTCTACCCTATGCGACGAAGGCCATCAACTCCCCATATTTCCTCCTATAACACAGAACAAGCTAGGTAATATACAAATATCCGTGCATGAGGTCGCCAAGCTAATAAAAAACCTAGATTCCAGTAAAGCAACTGGCCCTGATGGCATCCCAATTATAGTGTTAAAAAAGCTTCAACCAGAACTTGCTCCCATACTTACGAAACTATTTAAGCGCTGCCTTAAGGAGAAGTGCTTTCCGACCCCCTGGAAGACCTCATCAGTTTGCCCTGTATTTAAGAATTCAGGTGATAAGTCATCTCCCTCTCAATACAGACCAATAAGTCTTCTCTGTGTTATGAGTAAGTTACTGGAATCAATATTAAATAGAGAAATAGTCAACCACCTCAGCAGAAACAACCTTCTTAGTGACACACAATATGGTTTCCGCTCTGCAAGATCTACCGCAGATGTGCTGACGGTTATATCCCACAGGATTAGTGAATCTCTTGACAAAGGCTTCCTTTCTAGGGCAATTGCTCTTGACATATCAAAGGCCTTTGACAAAGTATGGCATAAGGGTCTACTTCACAAGATTTCCAGCTACGGTATAACTGGAAATGTTTTCTCAATCATTAAATCATTTCTCTCCGATAGGCTCATAAGAGTAGTGATAGATGGACAAAAATCGGAGGCCTGCAATATAAATGCTGGAGTCCCTCAGGGGTCAATCCTCGGCCCAACTCTCTTCCTGATCTACATCAATGACCTCCCTAAACACATACTTAAATCATTCGTTGACATCTATGCTGATGACACGACCATCTACGGCAACACATCAAAGGCTGTAAATGACGAAGTTCTCTCGGATTCTCTCTCCTCTGATCTCGAGCGCGTGGTTCAGTGGGGGAAGATGTGGCTAGTTACCTTTAATGCATCTAAAACCAAACTCCTATCCTTACATCATCAACGCTCTGATCCCCAGCTGGCATCAATTGTGATGGATGGCTCTCGTCTGGGTGAGGCCCCGTGTTTTGACAAGCTTTTGGGTTTGACCTTTACTCCTGATCTGAAATGGAACACGTACATCAAGTCTGTTGCCAAGGTCGCAGGAAAGATGGTGGGATCCTTCTACCGCTCCAGAAGATATCTCACTACTGATGCAATTCTCTATCTATATAAAAGCCAAGTACGGCCAAGGATGGAATACTGTTGCCATATCTGGGCAGGAGCTGCCAAAAACAGCCTATCATGCCTTGACAGAGTACAAAATAGACTTCGTGGTTTAGTGGGGGATGCCCTTTTCTCTACCCTGCAACCTCTCTCCCACAGAAGAGACGTTGCGAGCCTATCCTTGTTTTATCGTTATTTTCATGGCAGATGCTCGTCTGAACTCCAATCCCTGGTCCCCCCTCGCCAAACTTTCACGAAAAACACCCGTCTAGCTGAATCCACTGTGAAAAATTTCCCCCACTCTATATCTGTGCCTAAATCAAAACGCGGATTTCATGAGCAAAGCTTCTTTCTTAGAACTGCACGCCTGTGGAACTCTGTTCCGTCTGCCTGCTTCCCTCCGGACTACAACTTGGATGTCTTCAAGTCTAATGTTAACAAATTCCTAATGAACCACCCCCCTAATTAAACACTTCATAAAATCTCACTAACGTGATGTACTTGCAATAACCCTTATCCCTGAGTGGCTTCCGGGCTTTGATAAGTGGTGATCACTGTGTAAAAAAAAAAAAATAAATAAAAAATAAAAATAAAAGCTAACGTGAATTAAGATTAAAGTTAAGGTGTTATTGTGGACCCTCAACCCTTTTAAAAAACCTTGTTAAACTTTGTGACATATTTACATTCTATGGACGTCAGACGCGAACGAACACCCCATTATTTTATTATATCATATTTCTTCAAACTGAAACATAATTATCAAAGTATACTTACGCAAATAGATACGAAAAGTCTTTGTTAAAGTTTGTGCCGTATTTCCATGGAGTACAGTCGCAAACGCAGACACCACAATTTTATTATACCATCCCTATTTAAGTTGAAACATACTTATCAAAGTATTCTTATGTACATCTATATCAAAAACCCTTGTAAACGTTTTTTTTTTTTTTTCATTTTTTATTTCCATACTTTGGGGGCCAGGCGCGAACGCAGGCCCCCAATTTTTATGAACCACCGTTCTGCCAGATATAACATACTCAGTCCTGATCCTCGATACATCTATCATTATATGTAATCAGTTTTATAAAATAGTCAACCATATAAGAGCCTATTCGTGACCACACACACACACACACACACACACACACACACACACACACACACACACACACACACAGACGTTCAGCTTTATATTATAGATATATATTTGAATTTTTCTTTTTTTTTAATATAGATAAGAAAATAGGTAAAAGTATAAATCTTTAAAAAATACTTTTCAAGGATGCGATAGAGATAAGATAGTTTGGCTTGTTTTCTTTTCCTTATAAGGGAAATGTTTTCCATAATGTTTTATTGTAAAAGTTTTTTTTATTCAATAAATTTGGAGAAAGGCTGTTCTTGTGAAAATTTTCAAACGACATAATGTTTGAATTTGTCCGAATAGTCTTGAAACTATTGTTACTAACAATGAAATACACTATTTGTTGCTATCAACCCATTCTTTGAAGTCTTGATTTTTGTTAAAACAGTATATATATATATATATATATATATATATATATATATATATATAAACATCTGACATTTTAAGATTCCTGAATTCGGCATAAACATTCATAGGTTGAAAGTTGTATCGGTTGAAACGTTGTGAAATAGCAACCAAAACCATCTAAAAAAATTCCGAAGCATACATGTAAATGCAGCGTGTCCAAAAAGTCATTGAAGGGTTTTTAACTTTAATAGATTCGTTATTTTTTATGATATCTCTCTGTAATTTTAACACAATCTGTCTAAGACATTGTGAAATTTAAATAAATAACACAAAATTCAGACAATCTTTATTTATGAAAAATAATGTCTTTTAAATGTTGCCTATTTTCAGCTTCGCATATTTGTGCTCTTTCCAAAACATTATTCATGACAGATTGCAGAATCTCTGGATTGCGATTTACCTCCCTTATTTCGTTCCTGATGTTTTCCTTCGATTTCTGCAGAGTTTGTTAACGTAGACTCTTTCACAATGTTTCGAATTGTGTTGTGATTTAGTTATCTCTTATATGAAAATGCCGTCGATAGGCTCTTTGAGTCAAACCAATTGACCCCCGATTTTGGTAAAACAATTTCACAACTTGCGTACATTTTCCAAGGCTGAACTGATGCATAATTAATTTCCAAAAATTATCTGCGAAATGTCTGGTATAGAGAAAAAAATACTCATTAATAGTAAAATAACAAAGATTTTTAACCCTTCAGTGACTTTTTGGACGCCTTGTATATTAAAAAAATTACATATATATGAATATATAGTGTATATATAATAATAATGATGTTTAAGCTTGAAGGATGTAATTACAGTGTAATTATGAATTGAGATGGTTTCTTACAAAAACAAGGCCGATAGCCATTAGTCGTGTGCTCTCGTGTAATGAATGAATGCGTGAATGTAGGATTGACATGAAATTCTTAAAGATAAACTAAAATGACCGAAAAATGGGCTGAAATGATTTAAATACATAAAAAGTAAATGACTTAGAATGACTTTAATGAACTTAAGAATGATTTGAATGCTTAAAAAATAACTGGAATCCTTCAAAAACAACTTGAATGATCTGGAGAATGACTTGAATGGCTTTGAGACTGACTGGTTGTAAAGTGGGTGATCATTTTACATTAAATTAATACAGAAAAGTGATCCCCCACTTTATACCACAAAGTTACAAACATAAGTACAGCATGTAGTAAGAAAAGATACTACACTTTGATCTTGGCCAAAAGGCCAAGCAAAGGGTATTTATTTGCTCCCCCACCGAGCAAATTAGGCACAAGGCCGATTTTTAATGACAGGAATGAAGGGGAAATGGGGACTAACTCCCTGGGGAGTAGGGGAGCTGGATAGTGACAATTGGTATGAAGGGTTGCCCCTACATTGACCAAGGTCTTATCTGTGGGATCGCCCCCACATAGGGTCTTTGCTTGCAGTATCTGCCGGAACAGATACTAGACTTTGATCTTGGCAAAAAAACTCTAATTTTCTTGTAGTTAAATTTTCAATTGTTAACTATTCTGCACTTTCTCAAATAAATTGTTGATTATTCTGTACTTTACACTATGTCCGTTTTAGTTTTCTAAGACAACGCAAATTGATTTTTGCAAAAAAGAAAAAATTGGAGAGTTCAAATTGTAACAAAAGGGAGGTAAATCTTTTCTGCAAACTGAAAATCTTTGGCCAATTTAAGCAGAACTTAATTTTCACTAATTTTCTTCAAAAACTGTTTTCATTAGGAATTAATTTTCTACCACACCTTTTTTCATAATTTTTGGATATGTTCATTACTGCGACATGGCAATTAAGTAGATACAATTGGTTTTACTTGAAATTTAATATTTCGATTTTCAAATTTCTCCTACAATAATAAAAAAGAAGAAATCGAAAATTGAAATATTAAATTTCAAGTAAAATGAACGGTATCTACTAAATTAAGTCACAGTAATGAAAATATCCAAAAATTACGAAAAATGATGAGGGAGAAAATTAATTATGTTGACTATCTTACCGTTTATTCCATTAGACAAACTTTGTTCTCTTTTGTGGTGAGATAAAGAAATTGTTTTCACTACCCCCCCCCACCGCAAACCCTCTATTATCATTATTTTCACGGTAGAGGCTCGATTGAGCTCCAATCTATATCCCCCTGTAAAACGCTCTGATCCCCATCTGGCATTAATTGAAATGGATGGCTCTCGTCTTGGGGAGGCTCCATGTTTTGACAAGCTTCTGAGTTTGACCTTTACTCCTGATCTGAAATGGAACACATACATCAGGTCTGTTGCCAAGGATGCTGGGAAAATGGTGGGATCCTTCTACCGCTCCAGAAGATATCTCCCTACTGATGCAATTCTCTATCTGTATAATAGCCAAGTACGTCTAAGGATGGAGTACTGCTGCTATATCAGGGCAGGAGCTGCTAAAAACAGCCTATCCTGCCTTGACAGAGTACAAAATAGACTTTGTAGCTTAGTGGGGGGTGCCCTTTTCTCTTCCCTGCAGCCTCTCTCCCACAGCCGAGTCTGTCTTTGTTTTATCGTTATTTCCATGGCAGTTGACATGCCCAATTTTTAGCAGCACCTGTTTCGTAGTGCGAAATCATTCATGTAATTATGTCAAGTATTGAATTTATTTTGCCCTTAACTCATCAGAAGAGAAATTACTTATCAATTTTAAATGAAAATAAAAGCATATGAGCATGATTACAAAATCCGAAAATTGGTAGAGAAGTAAGAATTACCTTTTTCATTTTATTGCACCATCTTTGTTTTTTTGTTGTTGTTGTTTTTTTGTTTTTTTGATTTTGTGCCACGAAACAGGTGCTATCAAGAATTGTCATGTGAATGTACTTAAAGGAATAAACTGTAGATGGTCACTATCTTGAAATTTGGAATATAGACTTGGTTATTTATTTATTTATTATTATCTTAGTTCTAGAATAAAAAGGTACAAGCCAAGAAATTCATAAAATCGAGCAAAAAAGATTTTAAAAATCTGAATAAAATAAAATACGCATCAAGTGCGCTTGAAAGTCAAATCACAACGTGATATTAGGAAAATAAAGTATTTTACTTGTTTGAAATTTATCATAAATATATTTCAGAGGTATACTCCATCTTCAGTGTGTTATTTTGTTTCTTTTTTTCCTTTTCTTCTTCCTTGCCATGTTGTAAAGTTGGAGAAAGAAGTCTGTTTGTAAAGAGCCGCGCGTTGTATCTAGCGGTTGTATTTTGAATTGTGCGTAGGCAACGCAAGAATAAGGCCAACGATGAGAGTTCATATAGAAACGTTGTTTTACGACCGCTAGATACAACGCGCGGCTCTTTACAAACAGACTTCTTTCTCCAACTTTACATTGACAACTCTTTTTTGGACCCTATCCAAGAGGGAGAGGCTAGTGGTAGATGCACCAGTCCAGATGTTGCAACAATACTCCATGCATAGGCGAACGGTAGTCATGTAAAGATACAGGCTACTCTCAGCCGTGAGTAGTTTTCTAGCTCGATAGAGGAAACCCACCTTCTTTTCAGCAGCCTTTGCAATGTACGGTATGTATTTGTTCCAGTTCATATTGCTCGCAAATGTTAGGCTGAGGAGTTTGAAGGTAGGATTCTCAGGTAGGGTGCTATTTGTCATGGATACAGAAGGTTGTTTTTTTTCTTTGTTTTTCTGTTCTTCTTCCTTGCCATGTTGTAAATTTGGAGAAAGAAGTCTGTTTGTAAAAAGCCGTGGGTTGTATCTAGCGGTTCTATTTTGGAATGTTTGAACTGTGCGTAGGCAACGCGAGAATAATGTCAAGGATTAAAGTTAAATAGAAACGTTGTTTTAATTTGAATGAAATAAAATATGCATCAAGTGCACTTGAAAGAATAAAAAAATCTATTTTTGTCAGAAGAGCTGATGATGTAGGAAATCCACACGAATGGAGAATTCAAAACAAAATACTTTAACACACCCAGCCGTTGCAGAAAGAAACAGAAAGAAGAAAAAAAAAACTTGATTTGTTTTCTTTAACAAAAGCCTTTATATCTGGTATTGGACTCCGATTTATCGGAGAAGGGCCTATGTTTTCAGTGGGCGTCCGTATGTCCGTGCGTCCGTTATTCCAGACGATTGTCAGATAACCGTCCATTAGTTTTTCCTGAAATTTTGCCACAAATTGTATTTCATTAAATAAACGTGTACATTAAGAAATTTTTTTTGCAAAACTTCTCGTTGTGTTCTCAGGGACTCAAAAGAGGTAAAAAAAATGCCTCAAAATGGTAAAAAATGAC
>NW_027633891.1:22500-36066 GCF_053919585.1 Euprymna scolopes
GTTTATTTCCGTGAACTACCTGCCTGCTAGACACATTGCCCTGAGGCTACATCCCAGTTAACTACAACAGGGTCGTTTTCAGGTTCTTTTTATAAGGCATTCATGGCAAGACATCATTTTGCAATAAGATAGAAACTATGTCAGATGGACAATGGCCTATCCTTACTACCTCAACTCTTATCCACAAGTGGCTTTTAGGCCTTTATAAGCAGTGACTGATTAGTACATTTCTTTATGTATTTAAGAATAATATTCAGAAAATACCGTTTACGACATTGATTTATAATTTTTCTTGTCTTCCGCTCCCATTTACCATATTTTATTTTATTTTTATTTATTTTTTTTTTATTCGTTACGATTTTACAGTAATATTGTGGTGGTGGGGGGGCGTCATATTGTTGTGAAACCAGAAAGAGTTTCTCTGAGTGTACAAAATGAGTTTGTTTTTCTAATATGAAAAAGTGCAAACAGAAGCCATTCCAGATTAAAGACGGAAACACAAAGGTCGAAATTAATCGATTATGCGGTATTTTATTTTTAGTCAAAGTTTTATATCATGAGGTAAATGGTATTTTAAGAACTGCTGAAGAAACATTAACTTAATCTAATTTATAAAACTCACTATGCTGTTTGTCTGTCTCCATATTTTCAAACTCTATCTCCCCCGAAACAAAAATTTGCATAGCGGCGCTAGGGATCTCAAATGATTGGATTTTTTTATGTACCGTTCTTTTATAGATTTTTAGCCGGTTAAAATAGTTTTAAGGGGTAAAAAAAGGGTCAAAATTGAAAAAATTGTTGAACATTTTGTACATTCATCTTAGTTTATTTTTAATCAGTTCGTATGTGTGTCATCCTGTTACAGTGGTAACGTCACCAGCTTTGAATGCTACAGTTTTGTTTTTGTTTTCAATTTTAGCTGATGACACCGAAATACTTGTATTTTACTTTTGAAATAACGACTCTACAATAATATATACGAAATCTGGACAAATTAAAATATCATATTTAAGCATATTTTACGACCGGACAACCCTACCCCTGCCAGTAAATTTCCCAAATAGCTACGTGGTAAACAGTTACCACCAATAGCAGTGGCCAAAAACACATTACCTGAAAGTACTTCCTTTAAACTCCTCGGTCTAACGTTCACAGGGAACATGAACTGAAATAGATACATTAAGAGCATTGCTAAGGCTGCTACAAAGAAAGCAGACTTTCTCTACCGTGCTAAAAAACTACTTATGGCTGAAAGTATCCTGTACCTCTATAAGGCCACCATTCGCCCATGTATGGAGTACTGTTGTCAGATTTAGGTTGGTGCATCTGCTATTTGTCTCCCACTCCTGGACAGGGTTCAAAAGAGTCGCCAACCTGATAGGTCCTGAACTGTCATCTAGGCTTCAGCCTCTGTCCCATCGACGAAATGTTGCATCCCTTTGCCTGTTCTACAAGTACTTTAATGCTGAATGCTCTGACGAACTACAAGCACTTGTACCCTCTCGACGTAAATACCCCCAACAAACCTGACAAGCAGCCAAATCCCACCCCTTCACAGTAAAGATCCCTACTGTAAGAAAGCCTTCTACTCCATTAGGTTCTTCCCCAGAACTGCTAGACTTTGGAACTCCCTTCCAGGATTCTGCTTTCACAACTGTACTGACATGCAGAAGTTCAGGTGTAATGTGAACAGACATCTTGCTACTTGTCTCCCTTCATAATATTCCTGAAACTTATGTCCCCGATAGTAGCCCCCTACTTCAAAGTGGCACTGTGCCTTGTTTGGGGTGAAAATTGAATGAAAGAATTTTTTTTTAGAAGTTGATATTTTGTATTTGGATTACTGATCTCATCTTGAGCCACACAACGTTTTGGTCGATGACCGTCTTCAGTTGTATCATGTCAAATTCTGGAATCTTTCTTCCAAACTCGGGAGTCCGATTAGAATTTCAACTGGAATTCTTTGTTTAATCGACAGGGTTAGCATGTTTGTGTTCCATCAGCCATGACTAGGTAGAAGTTCGCAATTGTATTTTGAATATAACCTGAACTGAGGATTGAACCTTCGATCTCCAGAAGAGTGTAACTTACAATTGGATTTTTACCAAGCATTTTATCCACTAAACCACAAATCCTTTTGGGGGTTATATCGATTGAAACGTTGTATAAATAACATTCAAGATGAGAATAGTAGTCCGAATAATCCAAATAATATGAATTATCAATCCGCATCTCAAAAAAAAAAAAAAAAAAAAAAAAAAAATCAGAAATATAAGCTAAACTTCCTTTTATTCCTGGTACTCCTAGTATTACATATGATGATAAAATGTAATGTTGCTCTGAGGTGAAATAATAACTGAATTTGTATAATTATTCATCAGACAACTGTTGTCATCTTGAATGTGATTCCCAATGTTTTGGTTGATATAACCTCCGACCTTCTTCAGATGTATCTTGTCAAACTTGGGAATGTTTCTGTCGAACTCGGGAATTTGGACAGAACTTCGAGCAGAACCCTTTATTTACTTCACAGGGGTAGCGTGTTCTTGTTCTGTCAGCCATGACTGGATAGACGTCCTAAGTAATTTGCAAATGTATTTTTCGGTCGCTCACACTGAGGATTGAGAATATCACTTTAACAATTGATGTTTTCCCAGTACTCTAACCACTGTGCCACGGATCCTTGCAAATTACTTAGGATCTCTATGCAGCCATGGCTGACAGAACAAGAGCACGCTACCCCCATGAAGTAAATAAAGGGTTCCACTTGAAGCTCCGTCCAAATTCCCAAATTCAATAGAAACATTCTTGCGTTCGACAAGCTACACCTGAAGAATGTCGGAGGTTATATCGACCGAAACGTTGTGAAAATCACACCCAAGATGAGTACAGTAGTCCTATAAATAATCTTATTATAAATTTTCCTTGTGTGTGTGTGTGTGTGTGTGTGTGTGTGTGTGTGTGTGTGTGTGCGTGCGCGCGCGCGTGTGACGTGGTTTATCTCAGCCTACAGGCAATCCACCCAGGAACCGAAATGAAGCTTATGACTTAGCGGATGTTTTAGTGATATTTATATCCATGTTTGGTGTATGGAAATGCAAAAAATGCAAAAAAATAACGATTTATTAAACACCGTTTTATTTACTGGATATTTTCCGGTATTCACCGGAAGTTATTATCTCCCTTAGTAAGTTCGATTTACTGTGTGTGTGTGTGTGTGAGAGAGAGAGAGAGAGAGAGACGCGGTTTATTTTAGCTTGCTGGCAACCCAACCAGGCAAGTAAGGTACCGAAATGAAGCTTATGACCCAGCGGATGTTTTAGTGATATTTATTTCCATGTGATCATTGTGAATTATGGAACGTATACTCTGGAGAATACAGTAAAGAAACGTAGGTACACTATTATTTATTTATTTTTGTAAATTTTATTATTTAGGGATTGTTTTCCTCGAAACTATGTCTCCCCCAAATAAAGTAAAACCAACCTTTTAAAATATGAAATGCAAAAAAGTTCATTTATTTATTGCGGACTATTATCCTCATCTTTTAGTAGTTGTTGCTAGGCAAAATGAGAAAACGATGTTTTTTTTTTGTTTGCTTTTTTTTTTTACACGGTGATCACCACTTATCAAGGCCCGGAAGCCACTCAGGGATAAGGGTTATGTAAGAAAATATTAACAACACCCCTTCTATTGTTCCTATTTACTTTGCCTCCCCACGAGGTCAAAGTTAGACACCAAGGACGTTTTTTAATGTGAAGAAAGGAACAAAAATAAAAAATTGTCTCAGTCGTGAAGGATTTCTCCTCCACTAACGGAGAACAAAAAATTGAAGTGTAGCATCAGAACAGATACTACACTTTGAGATATTAAATCCTTTATTCATGTTAAAAATACAATCAAAATCAATGATGAACAAAAAACTTAGGCACATGGCCAACTCAAAAGGGGGGATTGTGGGGGTCGTTGGTCATCCTTGTCACTCCAGAACTAAACAAAATCAAAAGTTTCTCCCAGCTAGTATCTTCTTTCACCATAATACCGCATTCACCTTTTCATATTGGGGGACGTCTTACTTAACTCCCAGCTCGAGTCGAAGGCCAATGAGCTTCTATTGTTACGAACGAATTTCTAAATCATAATGTTATATTTTAGAATATCATTTTTAACATGGGTAGGGCGTGGACATTGTTAACTATTATGTGCCTTCCTTCCATGAATGAGGTTTAAATTTTATTTTAATTATAAAAATTTGGTGGGTTATTAAATTGATTTGCCTTTCTGTAAAATAAAAAAAAAAAAAAAAAACGAAATGTAATAACAAATTGTAGATTTACACTCTCAGCTAAATCTCCATTCTAAAATAAAATATTACTTAAAAAAAACTTGACAGAAAAAAATAAATCATTTTAGCATTTAGAGTGGATGATCAGTTTCGAATATAAATTTAACGCAAAATAATCAGTAATTCTTTTTTGGAACGCTAGCACTCCAGCACGCCAGATTTCAGTCTGCCAATTTTGGTTCCTCAAAAAGTACAACAGTGCGCCAAATTTCATTCCATCATAAAGAAAAATTTCTACAGAAAAAAAAACATTTTTACATTTTTATCTAGTGAATAAATATAAAATTAGATAGGAAAAACCACGTTTATTATTATTTTTTAATCCAACAACGGAGCTGAAGTCGATGTTTTGCTTCTAAAACAAGACTAACTTTTTTTTATAAATCTTTCTATGGTGTACCGGGGCAAAATATTTTTCTAATCGAATATAAATGAATAAAGTTTATTTTTCCAAGAACATTCACATATTCATCTAGCCAGTAAACATAAAAGTATGTATGAAAAGCTGCGTTTATTATTTTAAAAATTCAACTCATATTCTAATACGAATTTAGGTAAAAATGGCACCGGTAAAAATGGCAAAAGGAAATAAATAGGTAAAAATGGCACCGGTAAAAATGGCAAAAGGGAATAAATAGGTAAAAATGGCACGTTGACAAAGGAAACATAGAAATGTTCAAGAAGTGCTGGCTAAGCTCTCATTCCTCTAGTTTAAAATCTCCACCCCCCCCCAAATAAATAAATAAATAAATATTTTTAGTAGACATTTGCACAGGTAGTGGTGGGGTTAGGGTTTTTAAATAGGGACTAATCACGGTCAACTTAATACTGAAAATGCTTTTTTGTTAGTTTGACCGGTTCTTTTAGCAAGCCAGTGTGAAAAGTCTTTAGAGAAGTAGAGATAAGGACTATAAAATTTTATTCCTGTTATATCCATTTTTTTCTCTATTATTTTAACTGTTCATCACAATTTATAACCTTAGCAAGTCATTATCAAAGCACCAGCTGAAAGCCAGGCATAGAAAATCTACAGTGGGTTCTTTGATATTAGACGGCACATCTGAAGTATATGTTCTGTTCAGAGCACAATTGAACCATGATACTTGAGTTTTGCATTTTAAACTTTAATTCAAGCTATTATATAAAATAATTTTATAAAATTAACATTAGGTTCTCTACTTTGCAATGTAGACTAAAATGTATTGTGGACTAAGTCACTGTGAAGAGGCATTTAAAGCTTCCTTCCCGTGTACCGCGATGGGTCTCCAACTAGAACAGGCAATCAATCGATTGAAAAATTGACGATTTCACCGATTTCGGTTGCAATAAAAATATGGGAGTGTGAAACATTCGTTGATCATCATTCAATCCCGGGCAACGTCGGGTCTCTCTGCTTGTAATTGCTAATTTTCTTTCACAAAAAAGTTATAATTGCAAATCAGGGAAAAACAAACAAACAAAAGCAGTGATAATTTTATAAATATTGGCAAACCAGAACAGTACCCTATTCAAAGTTAGCAGCAAACGGTGTTTAATATCAGGAAAAAGATCTGATTAAACTTCATCACGATTATAACTTCCGGCGAGAGTTTCAGTTCGCCAAGTTTATTTATTTATTTATTAAATTGTTAGAGGAAAGTACAGAAGAGTTAACAAAAACTTCCTCTTCATGTTAAGGGTGGGTTTCTAAATAATGTTATTATTTCAGCATGATCAGTAACTTTTATTGGATGGATTTCTACCAGTAGTTTGTTTCATTATTTATTTTTAAGTCATTATCGAGTTCGAAAGATATGACTATTGTGGCGTTTATTTTTTTCTTATTCTCACGTAACGCTCGACACTACTTGTTTTTCAAACTGAATAAAAGTTTTAAAGTCCATTGAAAAACAAACCCAACATTCCTATTATATTAAAAAAAAGAAGTTATATTTGATTATTTGTAAATGTAAATTTGTAATTTCATTTTGTCAATTTTCTGTATAATAACATTTTATTTTATTTTTTTAACAAGTAAAATTAAAATTTAAAGCAGCGATTTTATTTTATTTTTTTAACAAGTAAAAAAATTTAAAGCAGCGATTTTATTTTATTTTTTTAACAAGTAAAATTTAAATTTAAAGCAGCGATTAAATCTTTGAATTAAGTTTTCATTTTCAGGACTTAAAAATAAATTGATTTTAGGTAAATATGGCAGCGGTAAAATTTTATTTAGACTTTTTCCAGATTATTATACATAAATATTTATAATAAAATAATTATTAAATGAAACGTTATAATAATTTTTTTTTTATATTAAAATGTATTTTCTTTTGGAGGGTTGGGGCACTTTAAAACTAAATTTCACTCAGTATTTTATTTAATTTTCTATTTTTGAGCGATTATTATCAAGACTCCTAAGATGTAATTCCCTCATATCGTTCTCACATAACACTCAACGTTTTTTGTCTTGTTTTTTTTTGTTTTGTTTTTTTACTGAATAAACAGTTTAAAATAAATTAAACCACTAACAACTTAGCCAGCTAGGTAGAAAAATCGAGTTTGCCCTTTTAAAAACAATAGTAAATAAGTATAAATATTTAAAAAAAATATGCGGTTTGTAGACTTCTTTTGGAACTTAATCAAAAATAAAAATAAGTGAAACC
Source organism: Euprymna scolopes (assembly GCF_053919585.1). Classification (NCBI taxonomy): domain Eukaryota; kingdom Metazoa; phylum Mollusca; class Cephalopoda; order Sepiida; family Sepiolidae; genus Euprymna; species Euprymna scolopes. The sequence goes on from NW_027633891.1 coordinate 29,491, forward strand.
ACTAACAAGTTAACCAGTTATGTAGAAAACGATCACTTAGAAAATCGATTTTATCTTTTTTAAAACAACAGTAAACAAGTAAAAAAATTTTTTTTAAATTATGGGGTGTATAGTATCCTTTAAAAACAATATCTCCTTCAATAAAAATAAAATGTGTTTTCAATCGATATTTATTCAATAATGGACGAGTTTTCCGGGGACAATGAAAAGCACACTTTAAAAGAAGTTTAAACACAAATAAATTTATTAAGGTATGTAGAAGAATCTTGCCTTTGGTAGCATTTATTTGTTGAGTATTTGCTTATTTCTTTTCTTTTTCTGTGAATTACATCAATAAATGTCCCAATGGAATTCTTCTTTTTGAGGTATGTGTATAAATGTAGATATAATTTCCTTTTTATATTGAAAATTTTCAAAATGTTTTTTATTTCATCCAAGATTCTGATGAACTCAATGGAGGTTTTCATCTATATTTTTCACTTGCGTCCAAAGAGAAATGCAATAAACTTTAATGATTTCAGAAGAAGCCAATGCCAGACACTGCCAATGTACAGATTGGCGCCAACAAAATTATAAAAAAAAAAAATCCTTCCAGAGGATTTAAAACTTTAATAATCAAGGGAACTCCTTCGGGTAGCGGCTTATAGTCATTTAACGAATAGATGCTAAATGTTTGCAAAATGAATAGACATTTATCTCTCCATAAATGACTAATAAATAAAAGAAATTAAACGCCACGAATCAATGTTAAATCTATAAATGAGATTTATAACCCATTCTGTGGCCCTTCTCAGTCTTGGGTTGTAAATGAACAATTCTAATAATAAAACAAACAAAACAACAATTTGTACTTGTTTCATTTTTTATTGTCAAAAAAAAAAGAAAAAGAATCGGTTTGGAATCGAAAATTAGGTTATAATTTTTCTGATTCCAATACCCCAAAAAGTTCCGATTTTTCCGATTCCCGATTCCGATCCATCGTCCCAAACCTTATATACACTAGTAAGCCACCAGGTATTGGCCGATCGTAAAATACGCTTAAATATGATATTGTAATTAATGCAGATTTCGTATTCATTATTATATTATATTGGACTCAATATAGTAAAGATTTAAAAGGTAAAACAGACTCGTGCGTCACCAACGAGAATCAAAACCAAAACGTTTAGCTTACGATTTATTTATTTTTCCTTTGACGTTAATGCCTGACCTATGAAGACTTGTTTGCTCCAAGGCTAACATTCAAAACATGAACCAATGCATGCATATTCGTAATGCCGTCGTTCGACCTTCACCTGGCAAGTTCCATTTTTTTTTAATTTTCACGCTTTGCCACCATTTTTCCACAATTAAAACCCAAATACAAAGTTTCTTATGGATTCGAATACCCTATATATTAAGTTTCATGTCTATAGACCAAAAACTGACAGAAGAGTTTGGTAGGCAAATTTTTTAAACAAATATATATATACACATCCATTAATATATATAGAAAGAGGTTTGCGTTTACTATAAGCTTTTTAAGCAAATATTATGCAAGTATAAATCATGTAAAATATCTGCATGAATATAATTACACGTAATAGTTAACTAAAGATGATCATCCCATCAGAAAACTGAAAAAAACTAATAGGGAATTAATTAAAATGAATGTTTAAAAGAATATTAAAATTAGCTAGATCTTTTGCTAGTGAATGCAATTTCGACGACCCATATAAATAACAAAGTTGTATTTTCTTTTTAAATAAATAGAAAAAAAGGGTTCCTTATATGAATATTAATACACAAAAACCAAATATATATTGCAATGATGTTATTAAAGAGTATATCTTTAAGAAAAACTTAGCAAGTTAGAAAAATCTTAATACTGTTAAGAGAAGGAATTGATGCTACCTTTTTATTTTATATTAAAATTAATTATAGTAGAACCCCGGAATACGGTGGCCCTAGGATACGTTTTTTTACATGTTACAGTATTGTTCCAGTCTCTGGTTACGGTATTTACCCCGCCTTACGGTGTTTTAAATAATGTTATTTGATTATATACATGTGTATTATATACTGTACTGTATTTTGTTACTAATTTTTTATGCCGTATCCCGGGATTCTACTGTACTTCCCTTTCGTTTTTTATTCTCATATTTCCTCCTTTCTCTTCTGGTATACTAATGTCCTTTCTCTTGATTTTATTATCTTTCATTATTTTATTTTTTGAAAAGGTCGCTACGTTATACTTTGTAATTTATATATACTTTTTAAATATTTCTTCATTTCTTATTCATTCTCATTTCTAATCTAAATATTATTAAGCCAATTTCTATCTATCTTTACATTTTCTATGATTCTGGCACTTTTCCTCTTCTGATGAGCATCATTTAGCTTCGAAATGCCATGGCCGAAAGCGTTTTTTTTTCTTTTTCTTATTGTTCTGATGTTATAATAACGTTCTTTGTGACATTTATTATTCATTTGTTATATACTAGAGGGGGAGGGGTCCCGGCTTTGCCCGGTCGTAAAATACGCTTAAATATGATATTTTAATTTGTCCAGATTTCATATATATTATTATAGAGTCGTTATTTCAAAAGTAAAAAAATGTATTTGGGTACCATCAGCTAGTATCGAAACCGGAAGCAAAACTGTAGCATTTAAAGCTGGTGACGTTACCACTGTAGTAACGTGACATGCATATGAACTGATTAAAAATAAACGAAGATGAATGTACAAAATGCATAACGATTTTTTTTCAATTTGACCCCTTTTTTGACCTCTTAATAACTATTTTAACCGGCCAAAGACCTATAAAAGAACGGTCTATAAAAAATATAATCATTATTACATTTATTATTATTTTCGATAGTTTCTTCCCAGAACTGTTAGACTTTTCAACTTCCTTTCGGGATTTTGCTTTCTCAACTGTACTGACATTCAGAAGTTTAAGTGTAATGTGAACAAACATCTTGCTGCTATTCTCCCTTCATAATATCCCTGCAACATGTCCCCGATAGTAGCCCCCTACATCAAATTTGCACTGTGCCTTGTTTGGGGGGGGGGTGAAAATTAAAAAAAAAAAAAAAAAAAAAAAAATTGAGGCCCCTAGCGCTGCTCTGCGACTTTTCGTTTCGGAAGAGATAGTTTGAAAATATGGAGACAGACAAATAACCTTTTTATATTAGATATATATTATTATAATCTATGTAATAATACGATAGCGTGTGTGTTATTTTGTGTGTCACGCTTACATCTTTTATCTTCCGAGTGACTGTCGTTTAATTATTATTTATTGTAACAAATAATTTTACCAAGAAATTGTTCATAAGTTTTAGTTTCTTTCGATTATAGCGGATGGCACTGAAGTCATTTATTTTTTTTTATAAATAATTTTGCCAAGAATTCCTTCATAATTTTGGTTTCGATGATTACTGAAGGAACTCAAGTTTATATATATATATATATATATATATATATATATATATATATAGGTTCTAGGTTCAATCCTTGGCTTGGGAGAGATGCTAGTCTAGCGGCACTGATGAGTTGTGATACAACGAAACAGGACTGTATGTCGATGACTACAAATATATATATATATATATATATATATATATATATATATATATTTCTTTATAAGTTTTGGTTTCGGTTTCGATTCAAGCTAATGCGCCTAAGTCATATGGATATATATTTTATTTTTGAAATCACAACTTTATCATATATAAGAATCGATAGAAATTGACTCTATAATGATATTAATATCTACGAAATCTGCATAAATTAAAATATCATATTTAAGCGTATTTTACAACCGAGCTACCTCGGGCGTACCTGTTAGCTTAGATAAATACTTTTGCAGTTTTAACAAGAGAGCTACAATAATATCATTGACCTACTTGGCCTTTTGGTCAGGATCAAAGTGTAGTATCTGTTTTTCAGATGCTGCACTTCCATTTCTTGTTCTCTTTCTGTGGAGGATCAGTCCTTCACGACTCACACAATTTTTAAAACTTTTGTACCTTTTCTCCATGTTAAAAAACGACCCTGGTGTCTAACTCTGTCCCGCGGGGAGGCATTGTAAATAGGTATAAGATCAGGACGTCTCCATTTACACTGAAAATCTACAGAATGCCAACATCAATATATTACATGTGAAAGAGTGTGAATTTCCACAGGTCCGCTAGTTGTTGTTATTATTATTTTATTATTATTATATTATTATTATTATAATTATATTATTATCATATTATTATTATTATATTATATTATATTATTATTATATTATTATTATATTATTATTATTATATTATTATAATTATATTATTATTATATTATTATTTTATATTATTATTATTATATTATTATTGTTATTATAATTATATTACATTATAATTATATTATTATTATTATATTATTATTATTATATTATTATTATTATATTATTATTATTATATTATTATTTTATATTATTATTATTATATTATTATTTTATTATTATTATTATATTATTATAATTATATTATTATTATTATTATATTATTATTATTATATTATTATTATTATATTATTATTTTATATTATTATTTTATATTATTATTTTATATTATTATTATTATATTATTATTATTATATTATTATTATTATATTATTATTATATTATTATTTTATATTATTATTATTATATTATTATTGTTATTATAATTATATTACATTATAATTATATTATTATTATATTATTATATTATTGTTATATTATTTATACTATTTTATTATTATTATTATTATATTATTATTATTATTTTATTATATTATTATTATTATTATAGATGGGACAGTAAGTAATACGAAAAATCGGGGTTTTTTAGGGTATCAGAATCGGTATCCAAAATGAAAAAAAGATTCTGATTGTAACAACGATTCTTTTCACTTGTTTTGTTGTTTAAAACTTGATATTCTGATAAACTGACGAATGTGTGATTTGATGTTAAACTATCAGTAAAACTCGAATTTTAGATCATGATAACAAATTTAGATAAAAATGCTATCGAGGGAAAAACATGAAAAATACAGATGAGAATCTCAAAATCTTGGATACAACGCGAAAGAGAAAAAACAATAAGAAGCTTGTGTAATTAAAAAAAAAATTATATTTACATTTAAAAGTAAGTCAGGAATCTTTGCTAAAATCACCATCGCCCTCAAAAATGAAATTCTACTTTATATATATATATATATATATATATATATATATATATATATATATATATAATCTCAAATTTTAGTCATTCAATGAATTTAAAAATTTATGACGTGAAATGTTTGAATTTCAAATCAAAAGATTTTTATTATTCTATGTAAGACAAAGAATACATTTGAAATATTATAACTCCTTATCCTATAGGATTTCGATGTCTACCATCTCTTCAGAAGAGAAAATATTAGCAAATTGGAGTGGAATTTAAAGCTCATTTTCTATAATTATAAAAAAATATTAAATATATCAATTTACATCTTTGCTAAAAATCACTCTCAAAAATGAAATTCTACATTATATGTGGATAAACTATTTTTTTAAATACAATATACATTCAGAACATAAATTTCGTTACAGATAACATTATAGATTAATTGGATATGCCATCGATTCGTGCAGTTTCATGGAAATATTGGAAATCCCAACTGGTTGACTAAAGAATCTTTATATACCTAATCTTCTTACACTCAATAGACAAGATTTTCATGAATCCGTAGGTATCACTGGCAAATCGAATTAGTGTATAGTTTTATTTATAATAAATCATTACTCATTTGCATACATAATTAAGCACTATGATCAGTTTTTTTCCTACGAAAACACAGCATTATCATATATATATATATATATATATATATATATATATATATTTATTTATGTGTAAATAGGTTTTTTCAATTATATTTCACCTTTTATTTATACCAATCCTTTCATTTATGAAGCTCGATGTTATTACGGAGTATATAACAAATAAACGACAAAAGGCTATATTCCAACTGTTGACCATCTTACCGTTTATTCCTTTAAATAAGTTGGCATGCACAATTTTTGACAGCACCTGTTTCGTAGTGCAAAATCATTCATGTAATTGTTATGTCAAGTATTGAATTTATTTTGCTCTAAACTCCTCAGACGAAAAAGCACTTATGCCTTTATTTATTTTTTTTTAATTAATATGGGCATGATTACAAAATTCAAAAATTGGGAGGGAAGTTGAAATTTTCTTTTTTTTTTTTTCATTTTATTACGCCATCTATGAATCTCAATAATTGGGATGATAATTATGATTTTGCACTATGAAACAGGTGTTGTTAAGAATTGTGCATGTAAACTTACGTATTCCTTTAAATAAGATAGTCAACATTCTGAAATTTGGAATATAGACTTATATATATATATATATATATATATATATATATATATATATATATATATATATATATTAGGTTCGTATATGTAATCATGTATAATAGTTTATAATTTATTGAAGTTATTTTCAAAAGTATGTATACACAAATTAGAATAAATTTGCTAATTATTAAATACAA
>NW_027633891.1:36166-38666 GCF_053919585.1 Euprymna scolopes
CTTGAAGGATGTAATTACAGTGTAATTATGAATTGAGATGGTTTCTTACAAAAACAAGGCCGATAGCCATTAGTCGTGTGCTCTCGTGTAATGAATGAATGCGTGAATGTAGGATTGACATGAAATTCTTAAAGATAAACTAAAATGACCGAAAAATGGGCTGAAATGATTTAAATACATAAAAAGTAAATGACTTAGAATGACTTTAATGAACTTAAGAATGATTTGAATGCTTAAAAAATAACTGGAATCCTTCAAAAACAACTTGAATGATCTGGAGAATGACTTGAATGGCTTTGAGACTGACTGGTTGTAAAGTGGGTGATCATTTTACATTAAATTAATACAGAAAAGTGATCCCCCACTTTATACCACAAAGTTACAAACATAAGTACAGCATGTAGTAAGAAAAGATACTACACTTTGATCTTGGCCAAAAGGCCAAGCAAAGGGTATTTATTTGCTCCCCCACCGAGCAAATTAGGCACAAGGCCGATTTTTAATGACAGGAATGAAGGGGAAATGGGGACTAACTCCCTGGGGAGTAGGGGAGCTGGATAGTGACAATTGGTATGAAGGGTTGCCCCTACATTGACCAAGGTCTTATCTGTGGGATCGCCCCCACATAGGGTCTTTGCTTGCAGTATCTGCCGGAACAGATACTAGACTTTGATCTTGGCAAAAAAACTCTAATTTTCTTGTAGTTAAATTTTCAATTGTTAACTATTCTGCACTTTCTCAAATAAATTGTTGATTATTCTGTACTTTACACTATGTCCGTTTTAGTTTTCTAAGACAACGCAAATTGATTTTTGCAAAAAAGAAAAAATTGGAGAGTTCAAATTGTAACAAAAGGGAGGTAAATCTTTTCTGCAAACTGAAAATCTTTGGCCAATTTAAGCAGAACTTAATTTTCACTAATTTTCTTCAAAAACTGTTTTCATTAGGAATTAATTTTCTACCACACCTTTTTTCATAATTTTTGGATATGTTCATTACTGCGACATGGCAATTAAGTAGATACAATTGGTTTTACTTGAAATTTAATATTTCGATTTTCAAATTTCTCCTACAATAATAAAAAAGAAGAAATCGAAAATTGAAATATTAAATTTCAAGTAAAATGAACGGTATCTACTAAATTAAGTCACAGTAATGAAAATATCCAAAAATTACGAAAAATGATGAGGGAGAAAATTAATTATGTTGACTATCTTACCGTTTATTCCATTAGACAAACTTTGTTCTCTTTTGTGGTGAGATAAAGAAATTGTTTTCACTACCCCCCCCCACCGCAAACCCTCTATTATCATTATTTTCACGGTAGAGGCTCGATTGAGCTCCAATCTATATCCCCCTGTAAAACGCTCTGATCCCCATCTGGCATTAATTGAAATGGATGGCTCTCGTCTTGGGGAGGCTCCATGTTTTGACAAGCTTCTGAGTTTGACCTTTACTCCTGATCTGAAATGGAACACATACATCAGGTCTGTTGCCAAGGATGCTGGGAAAATGGTGGGATCCTTCTACCGCTCCAGAAGATATCTCCCTACTGATGCAATTCTCTATCTGTATAATAGCCAAGTACGTCTAAGGATGGAGTACTGCTGCTATATCAGGGCAGGAGCTGCTAAAAACAGCCTATCCTGCCTTGACAGAGTACAAAATAGACTTTGTAGCTTAGTGGGGGGTGCCCTTTTCTCTTCCCTGCAGCCTCTCTCCCACAGCCGAGTCTGTCTTTGTTTTATCGTTATTTCCATGGCAGTTGACATGCCCAATTTTTAGCAGCACCTGTTTCGTAGTGCGAAATCATTCATGTAATTATGTCAAGTATTGAATTTATTTTGCCCTTAACTCATCAGAAGAGAAATTACTTATCAATTTTAAATGAAAATAAAAGCATATGAGCATGATTACAAAATCCGAAAATTGGTAGAGAAGTAAGAATTACCTTTTTCATTTTATTGCACCATCTTTGTTTTTTTGTTGTTGTTGTTTTTTTGTTTTTTTGATTTTGTGCCACGAAACAGGTGCTATCAAGAATTGTCATGTGAATGTACTTAAAGGAATAAACTGTAGATGGTCACTATCTTGAAATTTGGAATATAGACTTGGTTATTTATTTATTTATTATTATCTTAGTTCTAGAATAAAAAGGTACAAGCCAAGAAATTCATAAAATCGAGCAAAAAAGATTTTAAAAATCTGAATAAAATAAAATACGCATCAAGTGCGCTTGAAAGTCAAATCACAACGTGATATTAGGAAAATAAAGTATTTTACTTGTTTGAAATTTATCATAAATATATTTCAGAGGTATACTCCATCTTCAGTGTGTTATTTTGTTTCTTTTTTTCCTTTTCTTCTTCCTTGCCATGTTGTAAAGTTGGAGAAAGAAGTCTGTTTGTAAAGAGCCGCGCGTTGTATCTAGCGGTTGTATTTTGAATTGTGCGTAGGCAACGCAAGAATAAGGCCAACGATGAGAGTTCATATAGAAACG
>NW_027633891.1:46166-101166 GCF_053919585.1 Euprymna scolopes
AAAGCCATAAAATGTTTATTCCATTAGACAAACTTTGTTCTCTTTTGTGTTGAGATAAAGAAATTGTTTTCATGGTAGAGGCTCGACTGAGCTCCAATCTATATCCCCCTGTAAAACGCTCTGATCCCCATCTGGCATCAATTGAAATGGATGGCTCTCGTCTTGGGGAGGCTCCATGTTTTGACAAGCTTCTGGGTTTGACCTTTACTCCTGATCTGAAATGGAATACGTACGTCAGGTTTGTTGCCAAGGATGCTGGGAAAATGGTGGAATCCTTCTACCGCTCCAGAAGATATCTGACTACGGATGCAATTCTCTATCTATATAAAAGCCAAGTACGTCTAAGGATGGAGTACTGCTGCTATATCTGGGCAGGAGCTGCTAAAAACAGCCTATCCTGCCTTGACAGAGTACAAAATAGACTTTGTAGCTTAGTTTCTCTTCCCTGCAGCCTCTCTCCCACAGAAGAGATGTTGCGAGGCTGTCTTTATTTTATCGTTGTGCTTGTCTGAGCTCCAATCTCTCGTCCCCCCTCACCAATCTTTCATGAGAAACACCCGTCTGGCTGAAACTGCTGTCAATAATTTTCTCACTTTATCTGTGCCTAAATCCAAACGTAGATTCCATGAGCAAAGCTTCTTTCTCAGAAGTGCACGACTGTGGAACTCTCTTCCGTTTGCCTGTTTCCCCACCTGACTACAACTTGGATGTCTTCAAGTCCAACATAAACAAATTCCTGACAAACCGACCCCTTAAGTAAGACACTCTATCAAATCTCCAATACTAATGATTACTACAATACTATCTCATTGATTACTGTACATGCAATAACCCTTATCCCTGAGCGGCCTTTGGGCCTTGATAAGTGGTGACCTATGTAAAAAAAAACAAAAAAAAACATTTACAGCAAAAACTAGTTTAGCTAAAATCACTGTAAATAATTTTTGTTTCTTTCTGTGTGCATCTAAAACTATAAGCAACTTCCATGAGCAAAGTTTATTTCCGTGAACTACCTGCCTGCTAGACACATTGCCCTGAGGCTACATCCCAGTTAACTACAACAGGGTCGTTTTCAGGTTCTTTTTATAAGGCATTCATGGCAAGACATCATTTTGCAATAAGATAGAAACTATGTCAGATGGACAATGGCCTATCCTTACTACCTCAACTCTTATCCACAAGTGGCTTTTAGGCCTTTATAAGCAGTGACTGATTAGTACATTTCTTTATGTATTTAAGAATAATATTCAGAAAATACCGTTTACGACATTGATTTATAATTTTTCTTGTCTTCCGCTCCCATTTACCATATTTTATTTTATTTTTATTTATTTTTTTTTTATTCGTTACGATTTTACAGTAATATTGTGGTGGTGGGGGGGCGTCATATTGTTGTGAAACCAGAAAGAGTTTCTCTGAGTGTACAAAATGAGTTTGTTTTTCTAATATGAAAAAGTGCAAACAGAAGCCATTCCAGATTAAAGACGGAAACACAAAGGTCGAAATTAATCGATTATGCGGTATTTTATTTTTAGTCAAAGTTTTATATCATGAGGTAAATGGTATTTTAAGAACTGCTGAAGAAACATTAACTTAATCTAATTTATAAAACTCACTATGCTGTTTGTCTGTCTCCATATTTTCAAACTCTATCTCCCCCGAAACAAAAATTTGCATAGCGGCGCTAGGGATCTCAAATGATTGGATTTTTTTATGTACCGTTCTTTTATAGATTTTTAGCCGGTTAAAATAGTTTTAAGGGGTAAAAAAAGGGTCAAAATTGAAAAAATTGTTGAACATTTTGTACATTCATCTTAGTTTATTTTTAATCAGTTCGTATGTGTGTCATCCTGTTACAGTGGTAACGTCACCAGCTTTGAATGCTACAGTTTTGTTTTTGTTTTCAATTTTAGCTGATGACACCGAAATACTTGTATTTTACTTTTGAAATAACGACTCTACAATAATATATACGAAATCTGGACAAATTAAAATATCATATTTAAGCATATTTTACGACCGGACAACCCTACCCCTGCCAGTAAATTTCCCAAATAGCTACGTGGTAAACAGTTACCACCAATAGCAGTGGCCAAAAACACATTACCTGAAAGTACTTCCTTTAAACTCCTCGGTCTAACGTTCACAGGGAACATGAACTGAAATAGATACATTAAGAGCATTGCTAAGGCTGCTACAAAGAAAGCAGACTTTCTCTACCGTGCTAAAAAACTACTTATGGCTGAAAGTATCCTGTACCTCTATAAGGCCACCATTCGCCCATGTATGGAGTACTGTTGTCAGATTTAGGTTGGTGCATCTGCTATTTGTCTCCCACTCCTGGACAGGGTTCAAAAGAGTCGCCAACCTGATAGGTCCTGAACTGTCATCTAGGCTTCAGCCTCTGTCCCATCGACGAAATGTTGCATCCCTTTGCCTGTTCTACAAGTACTTTAATGCTGAATGCTCTGACGAACTACAAGCACTTGTACCCTCTCGACGTAAATACCCCCAACAAACCTGACAAGCAGCCAAATCCCACCCCTTCACAGTAAAGATCCCTACTGTAAGAAAGCCTTCTACTCCATTAGGTTCTTCCCCAGAACTGCTAGACTTTGGAACTCCCTTCCAGGATTCTGCTTTCACAACTGTACTGACATGCAGAAGTTCAGGTGTAATGTGAACAGACATCTTGCTACTTGTCTCCCTTCATAATATTCCTGAAACTTATGTCCCCGATAGTAGCCCCCTACTTCAAAGTGGCACTGTGCCTTGTTTGGGGTGAAAATTGAATGAAAGAATTTTTTTTTAGAAGTTGATATTTTGTATTTGGATTACTGATCTCATCTTGAGCCACACAACGTTTTGGTCGATGACCGTCTTCAGTTGTATCATGTCAAATTCTGGAATCTTTCTTCCAAACTCGGGAGTCCGATTAGAATTTCAACTGGAATTCTTTGTTTAATCGACAGGGTTAGCATGTTTGTGTTCCATCAGCCATGACTAGGTAGAAGTTCGCAATTGTATTTTGAATATAACCTGAACTGAGGATTGAACCTTCGATCTCCAGAAGAGTGTAACTTACAATTGGATTTTTACCAAGCATTTTATCCACTAAACCACAAATCCTTTTGGGGGTTATATCGATTGAAACGTTGTATAAATAACATTCAAGATGAGAATAGTAGTCCGAATAATCCAAATAATATGAATTATCAATCCGCATCTCAAAAAAAAAAAAAAAAAAAAAAAAAAAATCAGAAATATAAGCTAAACTTCCTTTTATTCCTGGTACTCCTAGTATTACATATGATGATAAAATGTAATGTTGCTCTGAGGTGAAATAATAACTGAATTTGTATAATTATTCATCAGACAACTGTTGTCATCTTGAATGTGATTCCCAATGTTTTGGTTGATATAACCTCCGACCTTCTTCAGATGTATCTTGTCAAACTTGGGAATGTTTCTGTCGAACTCGGGAATTTGGACAGAACTTCGAGCAGAACCCTTTATTTACTTCACAGGGGTAGCGTGTTCTTGTTCTGTCAGCCATGACTGGATAGACGTCCTAAGTAATTTGCAAATGTATTTTTCGGTCGCTCACACTGAGGATTGAGAATATCACTTTAACAATTGATGTTTTCCCAGTACTCTAACCACTGTGCCACGGATCCTTGCAAATTACTTAGGATCTCTATGCAGCCATGGCTGACAGAACAAGAGCACGCTACCCCCATGAAGTAAATAAAGGGTTCCACTTGAAGCTCCGTCCAAATTCCCAAATTCAATAGAAACATTCTTGCGTTCGACAAGCTACACCTGAAGAATGTCGGAGGTTATATCGACCGAAACGTTGTGAAAATCACACCCAAGATGAGTACAGTAGTCCTATAAATAATCTTATTATAAATTTTCCTTGTGTGTGTGTGTGTGTGTGTGTGTGTGTGTGTGTGTGTGTGTGTGCGTGCGCGCGCGCGTGTGACGTGGTTTATCTCAGCCTACAGGCAATCCACCCAGGAACCGAAATGAAGCTTATGACTTAGCGGATGTTTTAGTGATATTTATATCCATGTTTGGTGTATGGAAATGCAAAAAATGCAAAAAAATAACGATTTATTAAACACCGTTTTATTTACTGGATATTTTCCGGTATTCACCGGAAGTTATTATCTCCCTTAGTAAGTTCGATTTACTGTGTGTGTGTGTGTGTGAGAGAGAGAGAGAGAGAGAGACGCGGTTTATTTTAGCTTGCTGGCAACCCAACCAGGCAAGTAAGGTACCGAAATGAAGCTTATGACCCAGCGGATGTTTTAGTGATATTTATTTCCATGTGATCATTGTGAATTATGGAACGTATACTCTGGAGAATACAGTAAAGAAACGTAGGTACACTATTATTTATTTATTTTTGTAAATTTTATTATTTAGGGATTGTTTTCCTCGAAACTATGTCTCCCCCAAATAAAGTAAAACCAACCTTTTAAAATATGAAATGCAAAAAAGTTCATTTATTTATTGCGGACTATTATCCTCATCTTTTAGTAGTTGTTGCTAGGCAAAATGAGAAAACGATGTTTTTTTTTTGTTTGCTTTTTTTTTTTACACGGTGATCACCACTTATCAAGGCCCGGAAGCCACTCAGGGATAAGGGTTATGTAAGAAAATATTAACAACACCCCTTCTATTGTTCCTATTTACTTTGCCTCCCCACGAGGTCAAAGTTAGACACCAAGGACGTTTTTTAATGTGAAGAAAGGAACAAAAATAAAAAATTGTCTCAGTCGTGAAGGATTTCTCCTCCACTAACGGAGAACAAAAAATTGAAGTGTAGCATCAGAACAGATACTACACTTTGAGATATTAAATCCTTTATTCATGTTAAAAATACAATCAAAATCAATGATGAACAAAAAACTTAGGCACATGGCCAACTCAAAAGGGGGGATTGTGGGGGTCGTTGGTCATCCTTGTCACTCCAGAACTAAACAAAATCAAAAGTTTCTCCCAGCTAGTATCTTCTTTCACCATAATACCGCATTCACCTTTTCATATTGGGGGACGTCTTACTTAACTCCCAGCTCGAGTCGAAGGCCAATGAGCTTCTATTGTTACGAACGAATTTCTAAATCATAATGTTATATTTTAGAATATCATTTTTAACATGGGTAGGGCGTGGACATTGTTAACTATTATGTGCCTTCCTTCCATGAATGAGGTTTAAATTTTATTTTAATTATAAAAATTTGGTGGGTTATTAAATTGATTTGCCTTTCTGTAAAATAAAAAAAAAAAAAAAAAACGAAATGTAATAACAAATTGTAGATTTACACTCTCAGCTAAATCTCCATTCTAAAATAAAATATTACTTAAAAAAAACTTGACAGAAAAAAATAAATCATTTTAGCATTTAGAGTGGATGATCAGTTTCGAATATAAATTTAACGCAAAATAATCAGTAATTCTTTTTTGGAACGCTAGCACTCCAGCACGCCAGATTTCAGTCTGCCAATTTTGGTTCCTCAAAAAGTACAACAGTGCGCCAAATTTCATTCCATCATAAAGAAAAATTTCTACAGAAAAAAAAACATTTTTACATTTTTATCTAGTGAATAAATATAAAATTAGATAGGAAAAACCACGTTTATTATTATTTTTTAATCCAACAACGGAGCTGAAGTCGATGTTTTGCTTCTAAAACAAGACTAACTTTTTTTTATAAATCTTTCTATGGTGTACCGGGGCAAAATATTTTTCTAATCGAATATAAATGAATAAAGTTTATTTTTCCAAGAACATTCACATATTCATCTAGCCAGTAAACATAAAAGTATGTATGAAAAGCTGCGTTTATTATTTTAAAAATTCAACTCATATTCTAATACGAATTTAGGTAAAAATGGCACCGGTAAAAATGGCAAAAGGAAATAAATAGGTAAAAATGGCACCGGTAAAAATGGCAAAAGGGAATAAATAGGTAAAAATGGCACGTTGACAAAGGAAACATAGAAATGTTCAAGAAGTGCTGGCTAAGCTCTCATTCCTCTAGTTTAAAATCTCCACCCCCCCCCAAATAAATAAATAAATAAATATTTTTAGTAGACATTTGCACAGGTAGTGGTGGGGTTAGGGTTTTTAAATAGGGACTAATCACGGTCAACTTAATACTGAAAATGCTTTTTTGTTAGTTTGACCGGTTCTTTTAGCAAGCCAGTGTGAAAAGTCTTTAGAGAAGTAGAGATAAGGACTATAAAATTTTATTCCTGTTATATCCATTTTTTTCTCTATTATTTTAACTGTTCATCACAATTTATAACCTTAGCAAGTCATTATCAAAGCACCAGCTGAAAGCCAGGCATAGAAAATCTACAGTGGGTTCTTTGATATTAGACGGCACATCTGAAGTATATGTTCTGTTCAGAGCACAATTGAACCATGATACTTGAGTTTTGCATTTTAAACTTTAATTCAAGCTATTATATAAAATAATTTTATAAAATTAACATTAGGTTCTCTACTTTGCAATGTAGACTAAAATGTATTGTGGACTAAGTCACTGTGAAGAGGCATTTAAAGCTTCCTTCCCGTGTACCGCGATGGGTCTCCAACTAGAACAGGCAATCAATCGATTGAAAAATTGACGATTTCACCGATTTCGGTTGCAATAAAAATATGGGAGTGTGAAACATTCGTTGATCATCATTCAATCCCGGGCAACGTCGGGTCTCTCTGCTTGTAATTGCTAATTTTCTTTCACAAAAAAGTTATAATTGCAAATCAGGGAAAAACAAACAAACAAAAGCAGTGATAATTTTATAAATATTGGCAAACCAGAACAGTACCCTATTCAAAGTTAGCAGCAAACGGTGTTTAATATCAGGAAAAAGATCTGATTAAACTTCATCACGATTATAACTTCCGGCGAGAGTTTCAGTTCGCCAAGTTTATTTATTTATTTATTAAATTGTTAGAGGAAAGTACAGAAGAGTTAACAAAAACTTCCTCTTCATGTTAAGGGTGGGTTTCTAAATAATGTTATTATTTCAGCATGATCAGTAACTTTTATTGGATGGATTTCTACCAGTAGTTTGTTTCATTATTTATTTTTAAGTCATTATCGAGTTCGAAAGATATGACTATTGTGGCGTTTATTTTTTTCTTATTCTCACGTAACGCTCGACACTACTTGTTTTTCAAACTGAATAAAAGTTTTAAAGTCCATTGAAAAACAAACCCAACATTCCTATTATATTAAAAAAAAGAAGTTATATTTGATTATTTGTAAATGTAAATTTGTAATTTCATTTTGTCAATTTTCTGTATAATAACATTTTATTTTATTTTTTTAACAAGTAAAATTAAAATTTAAAGCAGCGATTTTATTTTATTTTTTTAACAAGTAAAAAAATTTAAAGCAGCGATTTTATTTTATTTTTTTAACAAGTAAAATTTAAATTTAAAGCAGCGATTAAATCTTTGAATTAAGTTTTCATTTTCAGGACTTAAAAATAAATTGATTTTAGGTAAATATGGCAGCGGTAAAATTTTATTTAGACTTTTTCCAGATTATTATACATAAATATTTATAATAAAATAATTATTAAATGAAACGTTATAATAATTTTTTTTTTATATTAAAATGTATTTTCTTTTGGAGGGTTGGGGCACTTTAAAACTAAATTTCACTCAGTATTTTATTTAATTTTCTATTTTTGAGCGATTATTATCAAGACTCCTAAGATGTAATTCCCTCATATCGTTCTCACATAACACTCAACGTTTTTTGTCTTGTTTTTTTTTGTTTTGTTTTTTTACTGAATAAACAGTTTAAAATAAATTAAACCACTAACAACTTAGCCAGCTAGGTAGAAAAATCGAGTTTGCCCTTTTAAAAACAATAGTAAATAAGTATAAATATTTAAAAAAAATATGCGGTTTGTAGACTTCTTTTGGAACTTAATCAAAAATAAAAATAAGTGAAACCACTAACAAGTTAACCAGTTATGTAGAAAACGATCACTTAGAAAATCGATTTTATCTTTTTTAAAACAACAGTAAACAAGTAAAAAAATTTTTTTTAAATTATGGGGTGTATAGTATCCTTTAAAAACAATATCTCCTTCAATAAAAATAAAATGTGTTTTCAATCGATATTTATTCAATAATGGACGAGTTTTCCGGGGACAATGAAAAGCACACTTTAAAAGAAGTTTAAACACAAATAAATTTATTAAGGTATGTAGAAGAATCTTGCCTTTGGTAGCATTTATTTGTTGAGTATTTGCTTATTTCTTTTCTTTTTCTGTGAATTACATCAATAAATGTCCCAATGGAATTCTTCTTTTTGAGGTATGTGTATAAATGTAGATATAATTTCCTTTTTATATTGAAAATTTTCAAAATGTTTTTTATTTCATCCAAGATTCTGATGAACTCAATGGAGGTTTTCATCTATATTTTTCACTTGCGTCCAAAGAGAAATGCAATAAACTTTAATGATTTCAGAAGAAGCCAATGCCAGACACTGCCAATGTACAGATTGGCGCCAACAAAATTATAAAAAAAAAAAATCCTTCCAGAGGATTTAAAACTTTAATAATCAAGGGAACTCCTTCGGGTAGCGGCTTATAGTCATTTAACGAATAGATGCTAAATGTTTGCAAAATGAATAGACATTTATCTCTCCATAAATGACTAATAAATAAAAGAAATTAAACGCCACGAATCAATGTTAAATCTATAAATGAGATTTATAACCCATTCTGTGGCCCTTCTCAGTCTTGGGTTGTAAATGAACAATTCTAATAATAAAACAAACAAAACAACAATTTGTACTTGTTTCATTTTTTATTGTCAAAAAAAAAAGAAAAAGAATCGGTTTGGAATCGAAAATTAGGTTATAATTTTTCTGATTCCAATACCCCAAAAAGTTCCGATTTTTCCGATTCCCGATTCCGATCCATCGTCCCAAACCTTATATACACTAGTAAGCCACCAGGTATTGGCCGATCGTAAAATACGCTTAAATATGATATTGTAATTAATGCAGATTTCGTATTCATTATTATATTATATTGGACTCAATATAGTAAAGATTTAAAAGGTAAAACAGACTCGTGCGTCACCAACGAGAATCAAAACCAAAACGTTTAGCTTACGATTTATTTATTTTTCCTTTGACGTTAATGCCTGACCTATGAAGACTTGTTTGCTCCAAGGCTAACATTCAAAACATGAACTAATGCATGCATATTCGTAATGCCGTCGTTCGACCTTCACCTGGCAAGTTCCATTTTTATTTAATTTTCACGCTTTGCCACCATTTTTCCACAATTAAAACCCAAATACAAAGTTTCTTATGGATTCGAATACCCTATATATTAAGTTTCATGTCTATAGACCAAAAACTGACAGAAGAGTTTGGTAGGCAAATTTTTTAAACAAATATATATATACACATCCATTAATATATATAGAAAGAGGTTTGCGTTTACTATAAGCTTTTTAAGCAAATATTATGCAAGTATAAATCACGTAAAATATTTGCATGAATATAATTACACGTAATAGTTAACTAAAGATGATCATCCCATCAGAAAACTGAAAAAAACTAATAGGGAATTAATTAAAATGAATGTTTAAAAGAATATTAAAATTAGCTAGATCTTTTGCTAGTGAATGCAATTTCGACGACCCATATAAATAACAAAGTTGTATTTTCTTTTTAAATGAATAGAAAAAAAGGGTTTCTTATATGAATATTAATACACAAAAACCAAATATATATTGCAATGATGTTATTAAAGAGTATATCTTTAAGAAAAACTTAGCAAGTTAGAAAAATCTTAATACTGTTAAGAGAAGGAATTGATGCTACCTTTTTATTTTATATTAAAATTAATTATAGTAGAACCCCGCCTTACGGTGTTTTAAATAATGTTATTTGATTATATACATGTGTATTATATACTGTACTGTATTTTGTTACTAATTTTTTATGCCGTATCCCGGGGTTCTACTGTACTTCCCTTTCGGTTTTTATTCTCATATTTCCTCCTTTCTCTTCTGGTATACTAATGTCCTTTCTCTTGATTTTATTATCTTTCATTATTTTATTTTTTGAAAAGGTCGCTACGTTATACTTTGTAATTTATATATACTTTTTAAATATTTCTTCATTTCTTATTCATTCTCATTTCTGATCTAAATATTATTAAGCCAATTTCTATCTATCTTTACATTTTCTATGATTCTGGCACTTTTCCTCTTCTGATGAGCATCATTTAGCTTCGAAATGCCATGGCCGAAAGCGTTTTTTTTTCTTTTTCTTATTGTTCTGATGTTATAATAAGGTTCTTTGTAACATTTATTATTCATTTGTTATATACTAGAGGGGGAGGGGTCCCGGCTTTGCCCGGTCGTAAAATACGCTTAAATATGATATTTTAATTTGTCCAGATTTCATATATATTATTATAGAGTCGTGATTTCAAAAGTAAAAAAATGTATTTGGGTACCATCAGCTAGTATCGAAACCGGAAGCAAAACTGTAGCATTTAAAGCTGGTGACGTTACCACTGTAGTAACGTGACATGCATATGAACTGATTAAAAATAAACGAAGATAAATGTACAAAATGCATAACGATTTTTTTTCAATTTGACCCCTTTTTTGACCTCTTAATAACTATTTTAACCGGCCAAAGACCTATAAAAGAACGGTCTATAAAAAATATAATCATTATTACATTTATTATTATTTTCGATAGTTTCTTCCCAGAACTGTTAGACTTTGCAACTTCCTTTCGGGATTTTGCTTTCTCAACTGTACTGACATTCAGAAGTTTAAGTGTAATGTGAACAAACATCTTGCTGCTATTCTCCCTTCATAATATCCCTGCAACATGTCCCCGATAGTAGCCCCCTACATCAAATTTGCACTGTGCCTTGTTTGGGGGGTGAAAATTAAAAAAAAAAAAAAAAAAAAAAATTGAGGCCCCTAGCGCCGCTCTGCGACTTTTCGTTTCGGAAGAGATAGTTTGAAAATATGGAGACAGACAAATAACCTTTTTATATTAGATATATATTATTATAATCTATGTAATAATACGATAGCGTGTGTGTTATTTTGTGTGTCACGCTTACATCTTTTATCTTCCGAGTGACTGTCGTTTAATTATTATTTATTGTAACAAATAATTTTACCAAGAAATTGTTCATAAGTTTTAGTTTCTTTCGATTATAGCGGATGGCACTGAAGTCATTTATTTTTTTTTATAAATAATTTTGCCAAGAATTCCTTCATAATTTTGGTTTCGATGATTACTGAAGGAACTTAAGTTTATATATATATATATATATATATATATATATATATATATATATATATAGGTTCTAGGTTCAATCCTTGGCTTGGGAGAGATGCTAGTCTAGCGGCACTGATGAGTTGTGATACAACGAAACAGGACTGTATGTCGATGACTACAAATATATATATATATATATATATATATATTTCTTTATAAGTTTTGGTTTCGGTTTCGATTCAAGCTAATGCGCCTAAGTCATATGGATATATATTTTATTTTTGAAATCACAACTTTATCATATATAAGAATCGATAGAAATTGACTCTATAATGATATTAATATCTACGAAATCTGCATAAATTAAAATATCATATTTAAGCGTATTTTACAACCGAGCTACCTCGGGCGTACCTGTTAGCTTAGATAAATACTTTTGCAGTTTTAACAAGAGAGCTACAATAATATCATTGACCTACTTGGCCTTTTGGTCAGGATCAAAGTGTAGTATCTGTTTTTCAGATGCTGCACTTCCATTTCTTGTTCTCTTTCTGTGGAGGATCAGTCCTTCACGACTCACACAATTTTTAAAACTTTTGTACCTTTTCTCCATGTTAAAAAACGACCCTGGTGTCTAACTCTGTCCCGCGGGGAGGCATTGTAAATAGGTATAAGATCAGGACGTCTCCATTTACACTGAAAATCTACAGAATGCCAACATCAATATATTACATGTGAAAGAGTGTGAATTTCCACAGGTCCGCTAGTTGTTGTTATTATTATTTTATTATTATTATATTATTATTATTATAATTATATTATATTATTATTATTATATTATTATAATTATATTATTATTATTATATTATTATTTTATATTATTATTATTATATTATTATTATATTATTATTATTATATTATTATTATTATATTATTATTATTATATTATTATTATTATATTATTATTATTATATTATTATTATTATATTATTATTATTATATTATTATTTTATATTATTTTATATTATTATTATTATATTATTATTTTATATTATTATTATTATATTATTATTATATTATTATTATTATATTATTATTATTATATTATTATAATTATATTATTATTATTATATTATTATTTTATATTATTATTATTATATTATTATTATTATATTATTATTATTATTATTATATTATTATTATTATATTATTATTATATTATTATAATTATATTATTATTTTATATTATTATTATTATATTATTATTGTTATTATAATTATATTATTATTATATTATTATATTATTGTTATATTATTTATATTATTTTATTATTATTATTATTATATTATTATTATTTTATTATATTATTATTATTATTATAGATGGGACAGTAAGTAATACGAAAAATCGGGGTTTTTTAGGGTATCAGAATCGGTATCCAAAATGAAAAAAAGATTCTGATTGTAACAACGATTCTTTTCACTTGTTTTGTTGTTTAAAACTTGATATTCTGATAAACTGACGAATGTGTGATTTGATGTTAAACTATCAGTAAAACTCGAATTTTAGATCATGATAACAAATTTAGATAAAAATGCTATCGAGGGAAAAACATGAAAAATACAGATGAGAATCTCAAAATCTTGGATACAACGCAAAAGAGAAAAAACAATAAGAAGCTTGTGTAATTAAAAAAAAAAGTATATTTACATTTAAAAGTAAGTCAGGAATCTTTGCTAAAATCACCATCGCCCTCAAAAATGAAATTCTACTTTATATATATATATATATATATATATAATATATATATATATATATATATATATAATCTCAAATTTTAGTCATTCAATGAATTTAAAAATTTATGACGTGAAATGTTTGAATTTCAAATCAAAAGATTTTTATTATTCTATGTAAGACAAAGAATACATTTGAAATATTATAACTCCTTATCCTATAGGATTTCGATGTCTACCATCTCTTCAGAAGAGAAAATATTAGCAAATTGGAGTGGAATTTAAAGCTCATTTTCTATAATTATAAAAAAATATTAAATATATCAATTTACATCTTTGCTAAAAATCACTCTCAAAAATGAAATTCTACATTATATGTGGATAAACTATTTTTTTAAATACAATATACATTCAGAACATAAATTTCGTTACAGATAACATTATAGATTAATTGGATATGCCATCGATACGTGCAGTTTCATGGAAATATTGGAAATCCCAACTGGTTGACTAAAGAATCTTTATATACCTAATCTTCTTACACTCAATAGACAAGATTTTCATGAATCCGTAGGTATCACTGGCAAATCGAATTAGTGTATAGTTTTATTTATAATAAATCATTACTCATTTGCATACATAATTAAGCACTATGATCAGTTTTTTTCCTACGAAAACACAGCATTATCATATATATATATATATATATATATATATATATATATATTTATATATATTTATTTATGTGTAAATAGGTTTTTTCAATTATATTTCACCTTTTATTTATACCAATCCTTTCATTTATGAAGCTCGATGTTATTACGGAGTATATAACAAATAAACGACAAAAGGCTATATTCCAACTGTTGACCATCTTACCGTTTATTCCTTTAAATAAGTTGGCATGCACAATTTTTGACAGCACCTGTTTCGTAGTGCAAAATCATTCCTGTAATTGTTATGTCAAGTATTGAATTTATTTTGCTCTAAACTCCTCAGACGAAAAAGCACTTATGCCTTTATTTATTTTTTTTTAATTAATATGGGCATGATTACAAAATTCAAAAATTGGGAGGGAAGTTGAAATTTTCTTTTTTTTTTTTCATTTTATTACGCCATCTATGAATCTCAATAATTGGGATGATAATTATGATTTTGCACTATGAAACAGGTGTTGTTAAGAATTGTGCATGTAAACTTACGTATTCCTTTAAATAAGATAGTCAACATTCTGAAATTTGGAATATAGACTTATATATATATATATATATATATATATATATATATATTAGGTTCGTATATGTAATCATGTATAATAGTTTATAATTTATTGAAGTTATTTTCAAAAGTATGTATACACAAATTAGAATAAATTTGCTAATTATTAAATACAAAATTTTGGTAGAAGATTCATAAATTAATGTAGATAGTTAGTACGAATGGTTGGGTTTAGTGACTTTGATAAAATTCAAAATGGTGTAATGGAAACATATTAAAGATATATGCAGCTTCTCTTCCAGTTTTCGAATTTTAATCATGTCAAATCACAGTTTATTTCCTTTTGACGGATTGATTGTTGCTATTTCTTCTGATGAGTTAAGGGCATAATAGATTCACTGATTGATTTTGCGTTATGAAACAGATACTATCAAGAATTGTATAAATTAACTGAATTAAAGGAATAAATAATAAGATGGTCAACATCATGAATTTTGGAATATAGTTTTTTGTCATTTATTCTCTATATTGCTCTGTAATTACATTGAGCTTCTTAAATAAGGATTGGTATGTATTATAAGAAAATATATTTCTACAGAAATATATATATATATATATATATATATAAGGGGAAAGACTAAAAACTTAGTGTAATTTCAAGTATGACAAGATAAATTGAAAAAATAGTAATAGATAAGAACACTGGTATCCTTTATTTTTCTTGTTATTCTTGAAAATGCCTTCACAATAGGAAGGCGAAACGTTGAGGTCTTGTTTCAACTTTTGTTTCATCTCGTCGGATTTATTTTATTCTAACACCCTGATAATGTCATATATATATATATATATATATATATATATATATATATATATATATATATATATATTGTATTTTTTTTTTCATATAGACATATTGCATTACATAACACAAACAATTCCTATCTCCATATTTTGGTCTGAATTCTTTCTAGTGGTCTTACTAATATTCTTGCTTCGGGCAAGAACTAGCTGATATAGCTGCTATAATCACTGTTGGACCAATTATCCCTTATGATAAATCCAAACGAATTCAAAAGTACTTGAGTCAACAGCTACACCAGGCAGTTTTTGCTTTAAACAAGCATATTAATACGAAAATAGGAAAGGATCCAAACAAAAATATGCAAACCGAAATTACTTGTGATATATATATATATTATATATATATGAAAAGTGAAACAAAAAATACAATCGTTGATCTCATTCAAGACTTGAGCAAAATTAGAATAAATGCTAAATAATTGGCTTATATTAATTTGGTTTATATATATATATATATATATATATATATATAAATGTCATTGGCAACAATTAAGGAAATGACACAAAAATACAATGGTTGATCAAATTCAAGAATCCATTTTTTTTTTCAGTGTTAGTTTCAGTAATTCTTTTATTTACAGAGTTGCCTCCCCTTTGTTCGTTCTTTAACTTCTCCTTTCTCATATCCGTCTTTTGTATCTCTGCAAATTTTCATCTCAAAGATCTCTTCCACTGCCTTCATTCTTTTCTGCAAAAAAAAAAGGCATTCAAACAAATCAAGACCTGATTCGATAGGCTCGTCTGGAAACAACGCGAATGTCTTTGCATGTATTGCAACATATCTGGTTCACAAATACATGTTTGCAGCGATTTCGGGCTCGGAGTTTGCGACACAATGTCAGGTTTTCATTCTCTGGCTTTCCGCACTTGAATGCTGAGGCTGAAAATGAGAAAAAGAAAATTGGATTACAAAAAAAAAAAGTAAAAAAGATTTGCATATATATGTTCTGGTTATGCACGTATCTATGATTTTTTTTTTTTACCTAGGGGTCACCACTTATCAAGGCCCGGAGGCCACTCGAGGATAAGGGTTACTGAGTGTACAGTAGTCAATGGGATTATATAGTAATCGTTACTGGTGGAAATTTGGTAAATTGGATTACTTAAGGGGACGGTTCATCAAGAATTTGTTTATGTTGGACTTGAAGACACACAAATTGTAATCATATGGAAAACAGGTAAACAGAAAAGAATGCCACGGACGTGCAGTTCGAAGAAAGAAGCTTTGTTCATGGAATCTACGTTTTGGTTTAGGCTCAGATAAAGAATGGGCATAATTATTGACAGTGGTTCCAGCTAGACGAGTGCTTTCATGAAAGTTTGCCGACAGACGAGCACTTGCCATGGAAATAACGATAAGGTAGAGACAAGCCAGGAACGTCTCTTTTGTGGGAAAGATGTTGCAGGGAAGAGAAAAGGGCATCCCCCACTAAACTACGAAGTCTATTTTGAACTCTGTCAAGACGGGATAAGCTGCTTCTTGCAGCTCCTGGCCAGATGTGGCAACAGTACTTCATCCTTGAAATAAATATTAACAATTATTTTTATACGGACACTAGTGTTTCATTCTTATACAATCATCAGTGTGCAAAGTGATAATTCGTGCTGGTCGAGAGATTTGAACTCTGTCAACAAAACCAACATTTGCTTTGCAAGCTAACATCTTTCCTCTAAGCCACCGCCAATTAACATGTAAATGGAAGGAAATTAAGTAATTATCTAGTTATGATGCATGTATGGTAGTTAACCATTTTTTCAATTGTTTAATTAACCACTTTTTCTCAATTCATTAAATAGGGCTCAACTTCATGAAATTTATGACTACAATATTTTATAATAAATATTTATAAGTTTTACCCTCACATATATATATATATATATATATATATATACTAGCGAAGGGAGGGGGTGCCCGGCTTTGCTGATCGTAAAATACGTTTAAATATGATATTTTAATTTATTCAGATTTCGTCTATATTATTAAAGTCGTGATTTCAAAAACACATTTGGATGCCATCAGCTAGAATCGACACCGAAAGCAAAGCTGTACCAACATGACACACATACGAACTGATTAAAATTAAACTAAGATGATTGTATAAAATGTATAACGATTATTTCGATTTTGACCCCTTAAAACCTATTTTGACCAGCTAAAGATCCATAAAAGAACGGTCCATAAAAATCCAATTATTTGAGGTCCCCCACGCCGCTCTATGACTTTTTGTTTTGGAAGAAATAGTTTGAAAATATGGAGGCCGACGGACATAGTGAGTTTCATAAATTAGATATGAAAACCCTAGCATGGGTGCCCGGCGTTGCCCGGGTATTTTGAGATGTTGAGAAAAAAAAAAAAGTGGTCAATTTTTTAACTTTGACCCCTTAAAATTTATTGTTTTGGGCTTAAATTAAGTTACTAAGTTAGATCCATGTCCAAAGAACCTATATCTAAAATTTCAAGTATTTAGACCCAAAATTGTCGGTCAAATCGTTGAACTGTGACCCCTTAATCGCCAAATTCCTGGCCGAAAACCGATTACATCGATTTTCCCAAATTTCAGTACCCTGTATATCAAATTTCGAGTCTATAGACTTAAAATTGACAGTTATTGTGTAGCGAAATGTAGACACACAGATACACACGCAGACAGACACTTTCACTTTTATAGATATATATATATATATATTAACGGAAAATTTTATAATGTGATATATTTTTATGTATCGATTTTCAATATCTATTTCAACAGTCCTTTAAATGTATAAGTTATGAAAAAAATATATATATATATAAATATATATATATATAGCAATTAAGCTACAGAGAACTTTTCTGTTTTATCCCCATAAGGTTTTATTAGGCATCTTAACTTGACGAGCCCTTATGAGGGTAAAATATGGAAATTATATATATATATATATATATATATATATATATAGGCAACATTTTTTTCTTTATGGCCTATTTCATTAAATAAAATACATGTTTTTTGTCTATTAATTCTATTTTCGATCCTTTACAACTTCCGAATAACAGTCTTTACTTTTGGCGGGAACTGGATGATGTAATCGCCATGTTTATCATAAGTCCAAGTACTTTCCAATCCTTCAGGATTCATCTGCAGGGATAAATTAATCCAACTTGTTTTGAATAATTTCTCTCTTTTTTCCCATTGGTTAAACTTAATAGCCTCCTGAAATGTTTGTAAATGTTATTAAAATAAATTTGCAAACACTTCAGTATGTCATTACTGTTGGTAAAGTTTTTAAAAAAGCTATATCTATAATATAAAGCTGTGTGTGTGTCTGGTCACGAATAGGCTCCTATATGGTTGACTATTTTAAAAAACTGATCACATATAATGATAGAAGATGTATCGAGACACAGGAATGGGTATGTTTGATCTGGCAGAACGGTGGTTCATTAAAATTGTGGGGTCTGCGTTCGCGCCTAGTCCACAAAGTATGGAAATAAAAAAAATTTAAAAATTTAAAAAAAAACGTTTACAAGTGTTTTTGATATAGATGTACATAATAATACTTTGATAAGTATGTTTTAACTTAAATAGGGATGGTATAATAAAATTGTGGGGTCTGCGTTCGGGCCTGGCCTCCATAGAATGGAAATAGGCACAAACTTATAAAGTTATTCAAATAAATAAACTTACAATCACTTCAGTATGTCATTACTATTGGTAAAGTTTTAAAAAAAAGCTGTATATATATATATATATATATATATAAAATGCAAATCTGAAATATTTTAATTTTTTGCCCATATTATACCTGGTAAAACCTAATCAAAATACCTCAAAGAAATTGAAATTTGGGAGATAATAATAACAATTAATGTCCAATCCTTTCTTTAAGCTTCACAAAAATTAGAAACATCTGAATTTTCAAGGACTTCCACCCTTTCCTTGCCTTCTATGCATAAAACAAAATTAAACTAAATATAGCCAACATTATCCCCCTCCTGTATGCATAGCAGCACTATTCTATAATTCGGAATGATCAGAATGATCAGTTAATTAGTTTAGAAGTGAATCCTAGGCATGCATATAAATTAGTACTAATTGGGAGATTTGAACGCATACTGAATACTTTGGCCTGTTCCCATATTGAGTGTTATTTTCACAACGTTTCAGTCTATGTAACTTCCCCACTTCTTCAGGTGTATCATATTGAACTCGAAAATTTGAATGAAATTATTCACGGTAGCATACTCTCGTTCTGTCAGCCATGACCGTGTAAAACGTCCTAAGTAATTCACAAGTGTATCTTGAGTATCACCCACACTTAGGATTGAACCTTCAATCTCCAGAAAAGGTGTCATTTGCTACCGAAGTTTACCATGTACTTTATCCGTTATGCAATGAGTCCTTGTGGAAATTTCTATCTGGTCATGGCTTACAGACCGAGAGCATACTACCTCATGGATTAAGCATAGGGTTCGGTCTGAAATTAAGTGTAAATTCCAGAGTTAGACATGATTCTCCTGGAGAAGGTCGAAGATTACATCAACAGAAACGTTTTCAATTAACAGAAGCTGAGAACAGTAGTCCGAAGACTATTAATAAGCAACCCTCATCTTAAAAATTCAGAAGAATTATAAGTATTGTTTTTCTGCATTCGCCCTAGAACAGTGGTTCCCAACCAGTGGGCTATGGCACGATTAGGGTGTGCCGTAAAGAGATTAGAACTAGAAGCCATTTAATTTCATTTTTTTTTTTTAATAAAAACATTTAATTTCTTAATCATGATGACATCGTTCAGTTCCAATTCTAAATCTGGTGCTAGTAGATCAAGCTGTCTGAAGATATTGGCTTCCTGAGACGAAGTCCACCTAACATTGATGCTTTTTCGCTTTTCTACTTTTTGCAAAACTTAATTATGTTCTGTAAAAACAAAAACAACAACCCACCTTTTCCCCCTTTTCCTTCTTCCCATTTCCCCTTTCTCTTTCTATCCCCACCTCCCACTTCCTGACTGGTTTCCTAACTTAAAATGTACCAAACATTAATACTGTAACTCTTTTACCTCTCCCATTAAAAATAATATCATTCATGTTCAGGGCAGGGAAGAAAAACGATAAAATCCACTAGAAAACAACCAAACCAAACACTACAAACTAGCGATTGAAGATACAAATAGCTTCTTGAAGAATAAAAACCTTCTACAAAATAACTGGATGTAACATGAATACTATTTCCAAAATAACTGGATTCGGCATTAAATAACCCGAAAAGGCTTGATATGCTGCAAAACAACCAAACCAAACTAAACTAAACCAAACCAAACTAAACTAAACCAAACTAAACTCTACAAATTAATATTTGAAAATATAAAGAACTTGAAGCATAAAAACTGTTATCAAAGTGACTGGAATCGACATTAATAACTCTAAAAGGGTTGATGTGCCGTAAAACAAAACAAACCAAATCAAACCAACTCTAAGTAAACCAGCCATCAAAATATTACTGCCATTCTCATCGTCCTACCTACGTGAATATTGTTTCTTACCTGAACATTAAAATTTTTCAAGAAAACATGAAAGACTTAAAAATATTGAAGAAGAGTTAAAAATGTCTCTCTGACATTTACCCACATATTGCAGCAGCAGTAGCGTCTTTTTTTTCACCACTTATCAAGGCCCGGAGGCCACTCGAGGATAAGGGTTAATGGGTATACATTAGTCAATGGGATTATAGCATAGTAATCATAAGCAGTGGAAGTTTTGTGAATTGGATTACATAAGGGGACGGTTCATCAAGAACTTGTTTACATTGGATTTGAAAACAATCAAATTGTAGTCAGTTGGAAAGCAGACAAACGGAAGAGAGTTCCACGGGCGTGCAGTTATAAGAAAGAAGCTTTGTTCATGGAATCTACATTTTGGTTTTGGCAAAGATAAAGAGTGGGTGAAGTTATTGATAGGAGTTTCGTTGAAACACCAGGCACAACTGTCCCACTATTATTATTCTATACCAGATATTGAATGTTGATTCATGTGAATAAAAATTCTCCATATATAATTATGCATGACACAATCATGTTGACACACCGGTTCTCGCCAGATCGCCGAAGTTAAGCAACGTTGAGCCTGGCCAGTACCAGATGGGTAACCATTTGGGAAGGCTAGGCGCTGTATGTACCTTCTGGCAAAGTTAGGTGTGGGGCCAGCACACTCACCCTGTAAAAGGAACTCCTCGCTACAAAAGCATCTATAAAAAAGTTATAGATGGCCTATGCCCCTCTACGGGCTCAAGGGCTATGGATGGATGGATATATAATCATGTTTTTTTTTAATTATTTTATTGCAAAAAGGCTTTGAGTAGAAAATATGTATTTTTGTGATCAGTGTGCTTCGAAATTTACAAAACATATAGTGTGCTGACAATTACAAAAGGTTAGGAACCACTGGACCAATTTAACCTGAATATTGTTTTTTTTATTATTATTATTGTTATTTTATTTCTAACTCTGGATTGATTTGTTTTGAAGAATTTAGTTTGTCTTTTATCTTTTTTGACAACCAATGAAAATTGTCAATGGCTCCATTTGAAAAACAAACATCTTTCAACGAAATTATTTGTCAAACATGTTAACTTGTTTATTAATAAAGAGATTATTTCGTCCAGACATTTTGTAAACAAAATCAAAGCTAAATTGGCATATGGAAACGGACGATTGAAGAAAACATTCAAAGTATAAAAAAAACAACAAAAAATAAATATCGATAAAAAGTAAAGCATGTTAATTGAATAAAATGGAAATAAATTTTAAAATTTGATTTCTTCTAATTGAAAGACAAGAAAGAAAGAAAACTCTAAGAAGAATATTTTCAAAAGAAAATGTTAATTCGAAGATGGATTATTCAGAATCACAAATGTACTTGCAGCGTTCAAAATCCCAGCAGATGATTGGTAAGAGTTCTTGATGACAAGAAAAATGCTCAGAATAACAAACCACAAAAAATTACGAAATGAAAAATGGGATGGCAGTCAATACAAACTGTTGAATTGGAAGCCATGTTTAATTTCAGAAGAGTTTTCGATGGGTAGCTATTCTATAGAAGTCCTGGATATGAAGACTTTTCAGTGGGTAGCTGTTCTGTACAGGTCCTGGACTTTATAATTTGGCAAGCAAAGAGAAAAATATCCTTCTCGTGTTGACACAAAAAATTATGTGCCGGAATGCTAAAATATTCAATTTTTATGGGGCAATTCTGGTTTCTGATTGGTTGATAGCAGAATGTGAATTAATTTGATTGGTCAGTTCCTATCGGCAGTGATTATATATAGAATCTCCCAACTTTCAGGAATCATACCGTTATTTTATATAAAATATTGCAACAAGAACATTGATTTTTTTTTTTTAAGCCTCTGAACATATGCTTGTCCAGGATTGCCTGATCGGCCACATCCAAGCCAAATTTTCAAAATGTTGTGCTTTTTTTTCTTTTTTTTTTCTTTGAAGCAGTTTGTCCTTCAAAAATTGTATTTTACTTTTTTGAAAGCGTAACATACGGAGTAACTAAAGAATAAACAGAATATTATCTAGTACATAAAGTTCTATAAAAATTTGAATGTCCATGAAGGGCTTCTATCCTCTCTTTTCCCCCTTTCCATGAAACGAAATCAAGCTAATTTTCATACAATTGTGTTCCAAAATTCATAATGATCGATTAATTAGTTTGGGTTGATTGATTTTGTTTAACAGCGTATCAACCCTTTTCCGGTTATTTAATGCTGACTCCAGTAATTTGAGGAAAAGGTTTTATGCTTAGAGTTGTTTATATCTTTAAATATTTCTTCATAGAGTTTGGTTTGGTTGTTTTGTTTTATGGCAAATAAACCCTTTTTGAGTAATTTAATGCCAAATCCAGTAATTTAGGATAAAAGTTTTATGCGTCGAGTTTTTTATATCTTAAAATATTTTTGATGGTATTTGTTTTGATTATTTTGT
Organism: Euprymna scolopes; assembly: GCF_053919585.1. Taxonomy (NCBI): domain Eukaryota; kingdom Metazoa; phylum Mollusca; class Cephalopoda; order Sepiida; family Sepiolidae; genus Euprymna; species Euprymna scolopes. Next base: position 69,256 of record NW_027633891.1, read on the forward strand.
AGAAGAAATATGCTGTTTTCGAGTTTGCAGAACATGATTGAGTTTTGCAAAGGAATAAGGGGAAAAAAACAATGTTTGGTGCATGTTTTCTCAGGAAGCCAGTATCTTCAGACAGCCTGATCTGGTAGCACCAGATGCCCTAACATGAATTAAGACTCCGAGCTTAATTATATCTGGGAGCAATGGGCACTAAGAGGCAACTCAGCTGAAGCCTCAACTTTTGATGTCTTTAAAGGTGATACCCAGCACCAATTAGTTTTGAAAAGAGTCGTGTACATATACATGTATGAACATATACACATGCATAACTTTATATATAGAATGTTTTGTTTCTGAATTTTGGAGATGACGATTGATTATTTGGATTACAGTTCTCATCTTGAGTGTTATTCTCACAACATTTCGGCCGTTGTAATATCTGATTTCAAGTGTATCTTGTCAAACTCTGAAATCTTTCAGTCGTACTCGGGAATCTGCATAAAATTTTACACAGAACTCTTTATTTGATCTCCAGGAGTAACATGCTCTGGTTCTATCAGCCATGATATGGTAGAAAACATAATGTGCAATTGTATTTTTTAGTGTTGCTTCCAAAAGACTAACTTTATAATTGAATTTTATCAAGTACTCTATCCGCTATGCCCAGAGTTCTTGTGGATGCAAAATACAATTGTGAATTACTTATGACTTCTACCCAGTCATGGCTGATGGAGCGAGAATATTCTCCCTCTATGGATTAAATAAAGGGTTCTGTTTGAAATTTCGTTCAAATTCCCAAGTTTAACAGAAAGATTACTGAGTTTGACAAGATGCATCCGAAGAATTTTGGAGGTTACATCGGCTGAAACGTTGTGAAAATAATACTCAAGATGAGAACAGTAGTCCGAAGAATCCAAATAATACGAGAATGTTTACTCATATCCGGCATAATCATGTTTGAGCCACAGTTTCCATCAGATCACCAAAGTTAAGCAACGATGAGCCTGGCCAGTACCAGATGGGTGACCATTTGGAACTTCCAGATGCTGTATGCACTCTCTGTTTCTCTCGGCATTGTTTCCAATCGTCCTGGACTTCTCTTTTCCACTAGATTTAAACAGTGCCGATTCAGGAGAGATGTGGTTGTGGATTGCACAACGCTTGCCTCACAATTACACGTGCAGCTGCCCCTAAAGTGGGTATCCTTTACCTTTCAAACTGAACGGAGGCATCAAATGTTTTCTCATTAATAATTTGTATCATTCCTCGGAGTCTCCAAAATCAACAGAGATTAGACCATTCCTGTAATGACCTGATCCATATTGTTTGCGGTGTAATGATGGTTCGGTCTAGTTCTAGAAAGTCCACCTGCCAAGGTTTTGCCTTCTCTCTTTGAGAAGGAGTTGGCTTATTGGTAATCACCTGAGACGCCCTTACCGGGGAATGCTGACTTCTCAATCCCACTTTCCGACCCTTGTGTCACAGTTCTTGCAGGAGGAGAGAACTAAATACTCCTTGTAAATACAGCTCAGTCTTGATACTTTTTGGCTTCAATAAGTTTCCCAACGTTTTTCGTTTAAGCACTTTTATTGATAGTACACACATGAAACTTTTATTGATAGTACACACATGAAACTTTTATTGATAGTACACACATGAAACTTTTATTGATAGTACACGCATGAAACTTTTATTGATAATACACACATGAAACTTTTATTGATAATACACACATGAAACTTTTATTGATAGTACACACATGAAACTTTTATTGATAGTACACACATGAAACTTTTATTGATAATACACACATGAAACTTTTATTGATAGTACACGCATGAAACTTTTATTGATAGTACACGCATGAAACTTTTATTGATAGTACACACATGAAACTTTTATTGATAATACACACATGAAACTTTTATTGATAATACACACATGAAACTTTTATTGATAGTACACACATGAAACTTTTATTGATAGTACACACATGAAACTTTTATTGATAATACACACATGAAACTTTTATTGATAATACACGCATGAAACTTTTATTGATAGTACACGCATGAAACTTTTATTGATAGTACACACATGAAACTTTTATTGATAATACACACATGAAACTTTTATTGATAATACACACATGAAACTTTTATTGATAGTACACACATGAAACTTTTATTGATAGTACACGCATGAAACTTTTATTGATAGTACACGCATGAAACTTTTATTGATAGTACACGCATGAAACTTTTATTGATAGTACACGCATGAAACTTTTATTGATAGTACACGCATGAAACTTTTATTGATAGTACACGCATGAAACTTTTATTGATAGTACACACATGAAACTTTTATTGATAATACACACATGAAACTTTTATTGATAATACACACATGAAACTTTTATTGATAGTACACGCATGAAACTTTTATTGATAGTACACACATGAAACTTTTATTGATAATACACACATGAAACTTTTATTGATAATACACACATGAAACTTTTATTGATAGTACACGCATGAAACTTTTATTGATAGTACACACATGAAACTTTTATTGATAATACACACATGAAACTTTTATTGATAATACACACATGAAACTTTTATTGATAGTACACACATGAAACTTTTATTGATAGTACACGCATGAAACTTTTATTGATAGTACACGCATGAAACTTTTATTGATAGTACACGCATGAAACTTTTATTGATAGTACACGCATGAAACTTTTATTGATAGTACACGCATGAAACTTTTATTGATAGTACACACATGAAACTTTTATTGATAGTACACGCATGAAACTTTTATTGATAGTACACGCATGAAACTTTTATTGATAGTACACGCATGAAACTTTTATTGATAGTACACGCATGAAACTTTTATTGATAGTACACGCATGAAACTTTTATTGATAGTACACGCATGAAACTTTTATTGATAGTACACGCATGAAACTTTTATTGATAGTACACGCATGAAACTTTTATTGATAGTACACGCATGAAACTTTTATTGATAGTACACGCATGAAACTTTTATTGATAGTACACGCATGAAACTTTTATTGATAGTACACGCATGAAACTTTTATTGATAGTACACACATGAAACTTTTATTGATAGTACACACATGAAACTTTTATTGATAGTACACACATGAAACTTTTATTGATAGTACACGCATAAAACTTTTATTGATAGTACACGCATGAAACTTTTATTGATAGTACACACATGAAACTTTTATTGATAGTACACACATGAAACTTTTATTGATAGTACACGCATGAAACTTTTATTGATAGTACACGCATGAAACTTTTATTGATAGTACACGCATGAAACTTTTATTGATAGTACACGCATGAAACTTTTATTGATAGTACACGCATGAAACTTTTATTGATAGTACACGCATGAAACTTTTATTGATAGTACACGCATGAAACTTTTATTGATAGTACACGCATGAAACTTTTATTGATAGTACACACATGAAACTTTTATTGATAGTACACACATGAAACTTTTATTGATAGTACACACATGAAACTTTTATTGATAGTACACACATGAAACTTTTATTGATAGTACACACATGAAACTTTTATTGATAGTACAAACATGAAACTCAAGTCCCCTTCAAAGTAATGCACTTGTTGTACCATTCCGTTAACTTCTGGAAGACCCCGTAGAAGTTCTCTTGTGTAAGTCTGTCAATAATCCTCATTACAGCCTCTTTCATCTACTCAATTGTCTCATAACGACAACTTCTAAGGTTATTCTTGAGCTTAGAGAATAATCAAAAGTCACAGGGAGCAAGGCTTGGAGTATAGGGAGGATGAGAAATTGTCTTAATGCTCATCTTGGTCAAATAGTCTGTGACAAGGATGGAGCACCCTTGGAACAAACTTTGCACAAATCTTTCACATCTTCAGTTCCTCATGAATAATTTTGTATACACTTCCTACATTGACATCAAATTGTGCACTTATTGTCTCTGTAGACACACGACGGGTCCTTATCCATGAAATTCTTTATTTGGTCAATCAACTTTGGTGTTTTGACTTTCTTACTCCTCCCTTACCTCTTATCATCTCTCACAGACTTCCAGCTTTCCTTTAATCTCTTATGATGCTCAAAAACCGATGCTAGATTCATGCAAGATGGTCCAAAAGCAGTCTGAAGAATTTCATACGATTTTGTGACATTTTTTCCAAATTTAAAACAGAATTTTATTGCATATCGTTCTTCTTAACTATCCTCACATCCAGATTGCATTTTTGAAATTCACCAGATGTGACAATCAGGCTTTAGTAGGGTGTATTCCAATTCCTGCTGTAGCTGTTCATTTGAACCTGAAATCATAAAATTTGGTCAGTCATCTTATAAGGTGTATAGCATTAATATACTGAATTTTCAAGTGTCTTTTTTTTTCTTTTTTTTTTTTTTACACAGTGATCACCACTTATCAAGGCCCGGAAGCCACTCAGGGATAAGGGTTATTGCAAGTACATTACGTTAGTGTGGAGATTTGATGAAGTGTTTAATTAAGGGGGCGGTTCATTAGGAATTTGTTAACATTGGACTTGAAGACATCCAAGTTGTAGTCCAGAGGGAAGCAGGCAGACGGAACAGAGTTTCACAGGCGTGCAGTTCTATGACAATTTTACATGTCTGTACAAAATAGTCTGGAAACTTATTGAAGGCACCTCATATCTTGCGTATTTCATTATTTCTCTAAACAATATGCGAATAGTTTTGTTCTTCAACAAAGCCAGCATCACACTTCAATGCAGCACGTTTTTCATGAAGAAAAGAAAATATTGATTTGCATGAAGGAACATAAAAACAATTATGATACGTCCGTCTAATTTGCACATTTCGCACGGATATGACATTTACACCTGAATCATGACAGACTGACCGACAGATCGACCGACCGACATGCTGGCTAATATAGATGAAAAGGCGTATATAAGAAAAGAAAATACGATAGGAAACTGTTTTTTTTTTTATCTTGTTTTGTAAGAGTTATAAAAACTTGCATTGTTTTTCGAAAGAAGACTTTACCTGCTATTTTTATTGACTCAGGTGTGATTGGAAGGCTATTTTTATTTATGTATTATTTTTATTTTTTCATGTCCCCAAAACTGCTGCATTCTTAAAAAAAAAAAAAAAAAACATCACCGCCCCCCCCCTAAAAAAAAAACAAACGACAACTCACCGATGTTGCACAGAACATGCCTATTATAATATACCATTACTTTTTTTATATACGGCATAATCATACTGACACATCGGTTCTTGTTAGATCATCAAAGTTAAGCAACGTTGAGCCTGGTCAGTACCAGCTGGGTGACCATTTGGGAATACCAGGCGCTGTATGTAGGAGAACGTTAACATTTTCCGGCAAGAACTGCAAAACATCCTTGTTTCCCCTGACTGGGGTCTACATGCGATCAGAAACCGTTTGTTAACTTGATATTCCAGTAGAACTTTCTCCTTCAGAAGAAAATTGGTTCAACCCACTGGTATATATATATATATATATATATATATATATATATATATATATATATATATATATATTTCTACTTATTAAAATCTAAGTATGTTAAGGGCGCCTTATGCCAAACTTGGTGAAATCTCTCGAGTATCTTTCGAGAATATAAGTGGCGAACAGACAAATAAAATAATGTGAGTGTGTATATTATACACTATTTTATTTGTCTGTTCGTTACTCATAGCCTCCAAAGCTGCTCAAGAGATTTTCACCAAGTTTGGCATAAGGCATCCTTGAGATGCTTGGTTTTTAATAAGTGATAAAAAAAAAAACGTTATTAATATTTCTATTTCATTTCCGATTTCTTCTTTTTATAGAAAATTAATACTTTCCATTATTTGGATTCCCAAGTTTAAAGAATCCGAAGTAAAAAAAAAAAAAAAAAAAAAAAAAAAAAAAGCAAACCTGAATATGATTGAAAATTACAACCCAAAACTGCTGAATCTTTAAAATAACATAAAAAGTCAACTCACAAGTATAATGCAGGACATGTCTTCGGTCTATAAAGGTAATTCATAGAAGGAAATGCAGAAGTGTAATGGATATATACAAACTGAAGTAAATTTAATAAACAGTGAAATGAGCAGTGCAGAATACTATTTATTAATACAATATCTCTATTATATAAACAACTTTGTGAGTGTGTTCGTTCCCTATAGACTTCGAAATGGCTACGCCGATTTTGGGGAGAGAGAGAGAGAGGAATTTCATATTTGCTCTAGTGCATCAACCACTACTTTTTTGGGGGTGGAGACTGTCTTATAGAAACAGTCTCCAATCTAATACGTTCTGCACTGTTGACCAAGCTCCAACCCGTTTCTCGTCACTATAACGTGGCATCCCTGTGCTGGTTTTACAAGCACTTTAGTGAATGTGCTCCAACAAACTCATAGCACTGGTGCTCCTTCAACGTAAATACTTCCTGATTAACCCGACAAGTAACAAACTCTCACTCCTTCATTTTGGAGGTTCTTAGATGCTGGAAAGTCTTCTACGAGATGCCTTTAATAAGTTTCCAGACTATTTTGTACAAGCATTTAAAATGGTCGTAGACTCTTGAAAATTCAGTATGTTATTGCTATACATCTTATGAGATGATTGACCAATTATGATTTCATGTTCAAATGAACAGCTACAGCAGGAATTTAAATACACCCTACTAAAGTCTTATTGTCACAGCTGGTCAATTTTAAAAATGCAATCTGAACGAGAAAAGACTTTAGAAGAACAATTTGAAATAAAATTCTGTTTTAAACTTGAAAAAATGTCACAGAAACGTATGGAATGCTTCAGACTGCTTTTGGACTATGTTTCATGAATCGCACATCAGTTTTTGAGTGGCATAAGAAATTCAAGGACGGCAGGGAGTCTGTGAGGAATAAGAGGTATGGGAGGAGTAAGAAAGTCATAACACCAGAGTTGATTGGCCAAATAAAGAATTTCATGGATAAGGATCGTCATGTATCTGTAGAGACAATAAGTGTACAGTGTCATGCCAGTGTGGGAACTGTATACTCAAATTATTGATGAGGAACTGAAGATGTGAAAGATTTGTGCAAAGTTTGTCCCAAGAGTGGTCCATCCTTGTCACAGACTATTTGACCAAGATGGGCATTAAGACAGTTCCTCACCCTCCCTATAGTCCAGACCTTGCTCCCTGTGACTTTTGGTTATTCTTTAATCTCAAGGAAAACCTTAGAGGCTGTCATTACGAGACAAATGAGATGCAAAAAGGCTACGACAGGGGGTCATTGACATGCTCACACAAGAGAACTTCCATGGGACCTTCCAGTAGTTGTTGGTAAAGTACAACTAGTGCATTGCAGTCGGAGGAGATTACTTCGAAAGGGATTAAAGTTTCCTGGGTGTACTATCAATAAAGGCGTGCATACTAAAAAAAAAAAGTCTGGAAACCTATTGAACAAACTTTGTACTCTAATAGTTTCTGCCCTCAAACTGCTAGACTTTGGAATCGTCTTCCTATTTTCCTGACTGCACTAACATAAAGAAATTTGAATTTAATGTTAACATATCTTTATTGTTTAACTCCATATTTGGAGTTTCCCTGTAGATATGGTTCCTTATTTACAGAAGCCTCTTACGTTTCACTGGCAAGTTTCCTTGTTTGGGTTGAATATGTGTAAATTACAATAGAAAAATGCGAGCATGAAAAGTAATATGGTTAAGCTTAAATATGAAAATGTAAAGAACTAGTTGTTAAAACTGGAAAAGAAAAGGGCAAGATATTTTAGTAAAAAATATAATAGATTTATAACTTAAAATATTGCAGCATTAAGAATTAATTATATAATGTTATAAATTGAATTTTAAAAAAAATTCTTAATACTGCAATATTTTAAGTTAGAAATTTATTATATTTTTACTAGAATATCTTGTTCTTTTTTTTTTTTCTCCAGTTTTAACAACTAGTCCATTACTTTTCCATGTTTAAGCTTAGCCATATTACTTTTCATGCTTGCATTTTTCTATTGTAATCCATGATTTTTCCAGGCTTCCAGTAAATTCATTTGTTCTTTGTTTGATTTCAGTCTAATTTTTTGCCCCCATAAACATAACATACACATATGTAATAACAATGTACAGCACTCGTCTGCTTTCAATAAAATCCCTCCAATTATCTCCCTTTCATTCTTTCTGTTTCATTTGTTACTTTTCCGCGAGAGCGGTAAATTGGTAGCAACAGTAGTTGCTGAAGCGACGTGGTTGCTATGGAAACCAGTCATAAAAATATTTCGCTCACCTCCTTACTTTTTTTGTTTTTTTTACGATTTTGAACACCCGAAAACTCATAACTTTTGTTTTACTGAACGAAAATTGAAAATTTCTTTTCACAATATAGCTGAGAAGCTTATCTATGAACTGTAATAATTGTTTGAAATTTGGTCGAAAAATGAGTGAGCGGTGAGGGTTTAAAGCAGTTCTTAATAAACTTGACTTAATTAACTGGCATTTGGCATGTGATATGACATGATATACATGAGTACGGTGAGAGCACTTAATGGATAAAGAGTGAAATAGTTTGCTACTTTCTATATGGCGATAGATATTTGAGAGGCATTATTTTTTTTTTTTTTTTGAATGCATGAAACTTATGAAAACGCAGTATGTTTCAACAAGTTGAATATATTAAAGGGTTTCAGAAAATCTAGAAATTATGGCAAGGCAGACTTAACAGTGATCCTCTCGCTTATTTCAAAATCCAAATATTATCACAACACGTTGATGAGAAAATTGTCAACAGTGACATGACAATGATTAAAACCAGAGATTTTGTCACATCTCGTTTTTCTTATCGTGAAACTGTATTTCTCTTCGGAGAAACGTAAACCAATAAAGCATATCCTTTGGGATGAGAATTTTTTTTTTTTTCCAAAGTTTTCAAACCAATAATCAAGTTAAACTTGTTACCTGAAGTTGTTCCTGGAATACTATAATATTTCAAACTAATATTCAATGTTTCAGCCCTGAGTTCAAATGCCTGATCAGGCTGTCTGAAGATTTTGGTTTTCTGACTTAAAATGCACCAAACATTGATGACGCTTTTTTTTCTTTGCAAAACTCAATTATGTTCTGCAAAGTCAAAAATTAATTACAAAACAACAAAACCAAACACCATGAATAAATATTTGAAGATCTAAAGAACTTAGAACAAAAAACGGGGTTGGTTTTACTATATACACAGAGTCGAAAAAGTTATCAAAAAACAAACATATAACAAATAAATTTTATCAAAGGCAAGATAAGTTACTTTTCTACCGAACTGGATAAGTTTTTAGTGTTTTTATTTAATGTAAAATATTTAATCAGTTCAAAAATCATACAGTGTTTATCGATATATTTAAAAGACAAATAGCAGTGAGGTCCCTGTTACATATGTTAAGTTTGGGAAAATGAGTTCAAACTAAAAAATTATACAAGATACTGTTAGAAACTCACTCAATATATGCTAGACCGTCACGTTAACATATATTGGGTGGATTTCTAACAGCATTTTGTATAATTTTTTAGTTTGAACGCATTTTCCCAAACTTAACATATTTAATAGACCTCGTCGCCATTTGCTTTTTTTTGGGGGGGGGGGTCAAATATATCGATAAACACTGTATGATTTTCGAAACGAATAAATATTTTAGATTAAATAAAACCACTAAAAACGTATCCAGATGAGTAGAAGAGTAAGTTATCTTGCCTTTGATAACATTTATTTGTTATATAAATATATTTTGACAACTTTTTTCGAATCTATGTATATAGTAAAACAAATCATAAAAAATTTGTTCAAAATTACTAGATTCGGCATAAAACGATGCAAAATAGGCTGATATGCCATAAAACAAAACCACCTAATCAAATCATTTCAGAAGAGCAGAGAGTGTAGTAACTGTTTTAAAAGTACAGTGTCATTAGCTGTGGGATTTTTTTTGTTTTATACATATCTGCGATTCAAAAAAACTTTAGTTAATTTGTGTATTCAGATGTCACACGTGAAACATGTCAGTTATAACAAAATCTGTTTTTCGAAAAATATAAAAATATAACTCCACTCTTATATTTTTTTTTTTTTTTTTACAAGGTGGTCACCACTTATCAAGGCCCGGAAGCCACTCATGGATAAGGGTTATTGTAAGTACAGTACGTTAGTGTAGATATTTTAGAGTGTCTACTTAAGGAGGCGGTTCATCAGGAATTTGTTTACGTTGGACTTGAAGAAATCCAAGTTGTAGTCAGGAGGGAAGCAGGCAGACGGAACAGAGTTCCACAGGCGTGCAGTTCTAAGAAAGAAGCTTTGTTCATGGAATCTACGTTTTGATATAGGCATAGATAAAGAGTGGGGAAAGTTTTTGACAGTGGATTCAGCTAGACGGGTGTTTTTCGTAAAAGATTGGCAAGGGGGGACCAGAGATTGGAGTTCAGACGAGCACCTGCCATGGAAATAACGATAAAACAAAGATAGGCTCGCAACATCTCTTCTGTGGGAGAGAGGTTGCAGGGAAGAGAAAAGAGCATCCCCCACTAAGCCACAAAGTCTATTTTGTACTCTGCCAAGGCAGGATAGGCTGTTTTTAGCAGCTCCTGCTCAGATATGGCAGCAGTACTTCATCCTTGGCAGTCACTGTGTGTGTGAGAGAGTTCCTTCGTCATAGATTGCAAAACAGCTGCACCTATCTTTTTCAAATTTCACACACACTGTCTGGCAGCGTTCTTAGATATGTTTTGTACAGAAATTCATCCGATAAGTATCAAAAATCGAAAAATTTATTTAATAAAAAGATACGCGTTTATTTTTCTTGTGCTTATATGATGGAGTGTGTAGTTTATTCTCCACATATTTTTTTGTTTAATGCGTATTAGTAAGCATAAGACATTTTGAATACAGTTGGAAATGTTCGGTGATTCATTCTGATATTCTGAAAAAATTCTGAAAGTAATCGCAGTAGCCAGAGTTCAATAAATAAAATCAATCACTGATAATTTTTTTTATTCTTCAGATACAGTCACAATGCAAGATAGAATGTAACTGAATTAAAGGGAGCGTTTATTATTTACATTTAAAATCTGGCATAATATAGTAGTAACAGGAAGAAGTTGGAAATTAAATAATAACGGACGTATTATACTTGTTAATAAAGTAACAGTATGACATGAGTAGGGTTAGGGGACTTAATGGATAAAGAGTGAAACGGTTTGCTACTTTCTATATGGCGATAGATATTTGAGAGGCAAATTTTTTATTTATTTATTTTTATTTTTTTTAATGAATATAATACTTTTTGAACAGCTATGAAATGTATACATAGTTCTGCGAAACCTGCTTTAAGAAGTGATGTAAGTTACAGAAATCGGAGATTGTTTAGAACCGTAATGGCAAGAAAAAATTCGAAGCCATTTTTTGTATATATCACATACAAGAATACATTGTTTTTTTTGGGTTTTTTTGTACTTATATTAAACTAGCAGGATTACCCGGCGTTGCTCGCAAGCGTATAGAAATGAAAGTATGTGTGTCAAATCTTATATTAAAATTTCCATCTCTCCCTCTCTCTCCAGCTCTACCCGTATCCCTTAGTAATTACACATTTTCTATCTAGGTTATTGAGTACAGTTCGATTCAACTAAAGACTTAATAAGAAAAATGTTCTTTTTTTATACTCACTTTAACCCCCCAACAAGGTATATCACCACTTGGACGTAAGGGGCTACTATTTGGGAACATGCCTAGGAAAGATTAACAATGTTTTCTAAAATGCTCAACATATGGATACATGTGAACAATAGCGTGCAAAACGACATGTGACCACAGCTTAAAAAATTGACCTTATTGAACAAAACTAATATGATTTATTGGATTCAGTGTATCGGATTTGTCTTAAATCAGACGAAAAAACACAGGCAACAAATTTGTTGTTGACCACTGTATCAATCCTCATCTCAAAAATTCTGAAACATTTTCAGTATTTTTTATCAAGACCCGAAGGCCACTCGAGGATATGGGTTTATGAATTTAAGATGGTAGTGTAGTAACCATTAATGGTGGAAATTGGGTAGAATTTGATTATTTATTGGACAGCTCAACAAGAATTTGTTTACATTGGACTTAAAGGCTATGATATTGTACCTATTTACTATACTTCCCCACAGGACAGAGTTAGACACCAGGGTCGTTTTTTAACGTGGAGAAAAGGTACAAAAATAAAAATTGTCTCAGTCGTGAAGGATTTCTCCTCCACCGAAAGAGAACAAGAAATAGAAGTGCAGCATCTGAAGAACAGATGGTATTTATTTGCTCCCCCACCGAGCAAATTAGGCACAAGGCCAATTTTTAATGTGAGGAGTGAAGGGAGGGGGAAGGGAAAAAGGGGACCAGCTCCCGAGAGGTGGGAAATGGGAGCTGGTTAAAGGTCAGGCATGTGGGGTTGCCCCCACATCTGGTCTTTGCTAGTCATAGCTTGCAGCATCTGAAGAACAGATACTACACTTTGATCTTGTCCCGAGGGCCAAGAAAAGGCTATGATATTGTAGTCAGCCGTGAAGCAGGCCAGTGGAACGGTGTTCCACAGGCAGGCAGTTTTAGGAAAGAACGTTTGTTTATGGAATCTGCATTTAGATTGAAGCACAGAGAGTGGGGGAAATTGTTGATAGTGTTTGTAGCTAGTCGAGTGCTTTTTTGGCTTTTTTTTTGTGAAAGTCCGGCATAAAAAAAAATTCATTTATGAAAATCACAAGTGCTTCGGAATGAGTCAATCTGCGTTCTTATGAGTTTAATGTAGGGGAAAATGAGCTCTTGTATTAAGGATTAAAAATATCTTCTTCTCAAGAACAATCCCATTTTCCAACCTGATAAAAGGAAAGTTCCAGAGTTTTCCGATTGATTCAATGTAATTTCCATAGAAATCCCATGGATTAATTGGACAAAGAAAACAACAAATATGAAAACTAAAAAGTTTAAACAAAACTTTTTTTAAATTATAACTATGGCTTCATTTTATTAAACGAATTGGGGAAAAAATTATTCATTTCCTTTGGTTGGTTAATTAAAGAGGTTTTTTTTTTGGTTTTTTTTTCAAACTAAAATTTGCTTTCTTTAATTTTTTTTATTTTTACTTATTCATTCATTTTTTTTTTTTCTTTCAATACATTTAATATTTTATTTTTCAGCCTGTTTTACGTTTTTAAATTAGTCAAAATATCTAAACAAATATTAGTGCACGAATCATTTTTTTTCGTATTCAAAAGAAAATCGCTTCAAATTGAAATTAAAAAATAATCCGATGTTTTAAATGTAAAATTTACTCATGAGATGTATGATAATTTGGTTTATTAATTAGTAATTTAATAAAGCGATAATTATTATTAAACAATTAATTTATTGTTTTAATAAGTTTAATCTTTAATCTTATTACTTTTTATCAAGTATTTATTTCTAGTTTTGATTGATTTATTAACTTTCAAATATTAATATCTAGTTTTATTCATTTTTAATAAATATTAACCCGCTGATTTTTAGTTTTAATAGTTTTATTCATTGTTAGATATATATGACCTATATATATATGTATACATATATATATATATATATATATATATAAAACAAAAACGAAGCAAATTTATTTTTAAATTTTGATGATAAAAACATCTTTATTTTATGTAAAATTTTCTTTTTTAATTCGTTATAAAAACTCCATTTTCTACTTATTCTAATTGTTCGGTCCTGGATATGACCTTAAACTATATCCAGTGGTGAGGTCCCAGCTTGCGGACTTTGGGGAGTGTGGTGCCACCCTTTAATTGCCATTGCTCCCAGGTCCACTCTGACCCAGAGTGGTAGTATCTGTTAGGGTCCCAACTACGAGTTAAATAGAAACCGACTTGAAAACAACAAATATATTCTATTAAAGAAATTTTCTTCCGAATCTTTGGATTCGGCATTAAATAACCTGAAAAGTGTTGATATGCCGTAAAACAAAAACAACCAACCTAATTGTTTCAGAAATCCTAGATTGGTTTTCTAGAAAACTCTTTCCACATGCTTTTAAACAAAGCATAAATTATTTGCAAATTAAAAGATTATAAAAAAATGTTTTGTTTCGGAATTACTTAGATGAGGGTCAATGATTTTGATTATCCGGACTACTGTTCTCGTCTGCAATGTTATTCTCACAAGGTTTCGGCCGGCATAACCTCTGACCTCTGTGAAGTGCATCTTCCTGATCTCAGGAATTTCAAACAAAACGCTTCATTTAATCTAGAGGGTAGATTACTCCTATATTGTTATCCATGATTGAGTAATTTTTAAGTATACCATCAACCTACATCAAACTTTGAATGGATCATCAACTAGCACTTTTAGCCATTGCGCAATAGATCTTTCCAGATAATTCCAATATCAACTTATGTTTCGGAATTTTTAAGATGAGGGTAAATAATTTGGATTATTCAGACTGCTGTTCGCATCTTGGATGTTATTCTAACAAAGCTTTGGCCGAAATAACCACCGACCTTCTTCATGTGCATTTTACTGAACTCTAGAATTTTGAGCAGAACGCTTTTATTTATTTATTTTTTTACAAAAGGAATCACCACTTATCAAGACCCGGCGGCCACTCAAGGATAAAGGTTAATGGGTTTACATTAATCAATGGGATTATAGCGTAGTAAACATTAGTAGTGAAAATTTTGTAAATTGGATTACTTAGGGAGACGGTTCATCAAGAACTTGTTTACATTGGACTTGAAGACACACAAATTGTAGTCAGCTGGAAAACAGGCAAACAGAAGAGAATTCCACAGGCGTGCAGTTCATGGAATCTACGTTTAGGTTTAGGCACAGATAAAGAGTGTGGGAAATTATTGATAGTGGTTTTTGCTAGACGAGTGTTTTTCATGAAAGTTTGGCGAGGGGCGGACCATAGATGGAAGCTCAGACAAGCACTTGCCATGAAAATAATGATAAAGCAGAGTCAGGTTCGCAACGTCTCTTCTGTGGGAAAGAGGTTGCAGGGAAGAGAAAAGAGCATCGCCCACTAAGCTACGAAGTCTATTTTGAACTCTGCCAAGACAGGATAAGCTGCTTCTAGCAGCTCCTGCCCAGATGTGGCGACAGTACTCCATCATTAGCCATACCTGTCATTTATATAGGTAGAGAATTGCATCAGGAGTGAGATATCTTCTAGAGCGGCAGAAGGATCCTACCATTTTTCCATTTAATATGCAGGGTAGATTGCTCTTGTCTTATCAGCCAGGACCAGATAGAATTCTTAAGTAATTTGTAATTGTACCTTGAACCTACGTAAAACTTGGAACTAACTATTAGTTAGCATGTCAAGTTGCTTGCGGCCAATTGTTTTCATTTCTCTAAGTTCTACGAGCCACATATCAAGAAGGTCAGAGGTTATATCGGTCGAAAATTGAGATTAACATTCAAAGTAGGAACCATAATAACAAAAATAATGAAAACATCTTCATCTTGTTATCGGTCCTGGATATGACCTTTAACTATATCCGATGGTGAGGCCCCAGCTTGCAGGCCCTAGGGAGTGTGGAGCCACACTTTCATTGCCATTGCTCCCAGGTCCACTCTGACCCGGAGTGGTAGCACCTGTTAGGGTCTCAACTATGGGTTAAATAGAATACGACTTAAAAAACAAATATACTATATTAAAAAATCGTTCTTCAAAATCACCAGACTCGGCATTAAATAACCTGAAAAGGGTTGATATGCCGTAAAACAAAACAACCAACATCCCAACCAATCATCTTGTTATCCATATATATCTAACCTCTCTATATAAATAAAACAGTAGACGTCTGTATGTAAATATTTAACCGATAAACTCTTAAACTACTAATCAGATAACACTATAATGAACAGAAAATGGTAATCATACACCAATGATTGTTTATAATGAGTAAAATCTTTGTTTAGCCAAAAACATTAATTCCTTCACCCTCAACTGAGCACTGTTCTACAAGGAGGGGGTCACTTTTTTCGCCGATAGTTTCTAAAGTCATCCTCTCTTTTAGATTGTCTAGCCTTAATTTAAACCTACGTCACTTCCGGTTTGGCGATGGACGCAACAGCAAACACGTCACTTTTTTTTTCAGATTCTTTTCCTCCTTCGTGATACGAGTTCGAGCCTGCCTGCCTACAACCACTTATTTTTTTTGCTCAACACACATCTCCAAACACCTGGGCAATGTCGGGCACCCAGGCTATTTTTATATAAGAGTAGACAAGTGGACTTCTGCTATTCAACGAAACACATGGAAGACGTACTACATAAACATATGTATAAAATACTATAAATCTTTTGGTTTTGAAATGATAACTAACGATCAAACAGCAAGAATTAAAACGAAAAATCGGAAGATCTAAAACAACGTTTCGCCCAGATGTTTTATGGGCTTTATCAACAGAGCAAAAAAAAAAATGTACAAAACTCTAGAATCTGTACAGAATTTCGAACGGTTCCTATTATTTATTCCACGGGGGTAGACTGTTCTCGTCCTGTCAGCCATAACCGTGCAGAAGTTTTTAGTAATTCTTAATCATATTCCTAGTATCAGCAATGCTGAGGATTGAATCTTCAACCTCCAACTGACTGTCACTTAGAATTGATTATATTTAGCACTTTTATCTGTTGTGCCTCCGGGAGATAGATCAAAGTTTGGAAAAAAGAATCATTTGATTTTGATAAAACTTACTATTTTTCGTTCTTGGACAATGTTGCGTATGGCACTTCCTGCGAATAATTGGTCGTTCAGCCATGTTGCATTTCTCGGTTGGTTGTCGTGTGGAAACGTCTACGCATTGCACAAGGCGGATCTGATCTCCTGTTCCGCAAGTTTTCGTACACTGAAATTAGAACAAACAGTAACATTATTTAAATGCTATCATTGGAGCACAGAGTGATGCAGGTTCCAATGAAATTGCAAAATTGAGGAGTAAATGGATTAAGTTCAGGAAACTTTTGTCATTATTAACCAGCAGAGCGTTACCACTGAATGAAACTAAGAATATAAAAATAAGGATAAATATTTGTCCGAATTCCTTCTTCCTAACTCCTGACTTCCGATTCGAGTGATTTCCATAAAAATAATATTTTTATTTTTTGTTTACCTATTGAAAAGAAATTGTAATCACGTTTATACTAATACTATCCAAAGGTACCCAACAAGTTCTGGGAACAATATTTTTCAATTTAGGCTAATTTTCATTATTCATTTTTTGTGTTTTCTTTATATTTTGATTTTGTTTAATGATTCTATTATGTTATACCAAAATATATCTTGTAAAGCCTAGACCAAAAGAAGCCTCAATCTACTGGACTAGCGGCAATCCCCCCCTTACTTTATGCAGATGTAACGTTGAAACAGCTTTTTTAATGGTTCATATCAATCTTCCGTAATATATTAATGAACCCAACATGTTGTAGATCAAAGTCTCACAAAGAATCAGAGGAAAAGGAAAGAAATGCGACTTGCTTTTTTTTTTTAGTTTTAAACAAAAGGTATTTATTCTTGGTATTTCCAACAACACACTGCCTCTTATTTTAAACAGTTCATTTTTCATATAGACAAAGATGTGCTCATCATCCACGTGTCTAGTAGGCATTCAAGTTCTCAGTTTGGCTTTGGAGATGTCTCTTCAATTGAATTCAGTTTTTCATTATTTTTTACCTTGCAGTCAATTCCTGTGCAAAACTCTAACGATTGTCTTCGCAGAGATTTCAATTCAAAGCATAGCTGAGTTCTTCACAATAATCTTGACATCTTTTTTTATATACGCATTTTTATTGGTTTTTATTAATTTCTGGTCATGTCATTAACTCGTGCTTCTTTGTCACATATCTGGCCATGTGTGATTTTTTATCTCTGCTTTTCCCCCCTTTTCTTCTGCTCCTGTGACGTCATTTCGTGTAGCCAGCTTGGTCATTTGCATATGTATGCTGTTATACGGCTGCTGCTGCTGCTAACAGTGCTAGTAGCTCTGTTGCATTAATGCTGGGAGATTTTCTACTCTGAAAGCTTTTTGCGAATAATTTACCTTTGGAACTCTCTATAAGTTCCTCATTTTCCAGATGGTAGCAACATGCAGTAATTTAAACGTAATGTACACAAACATCTCGCTGCCAAATTCTCCAATCAAGTTGCACACTTAGAAATCTGGACCCTATCACAGTGCCCCTTCCCATATTAGTGGCAGTATCCCTTTTTGGAGGATAAATTAAAGTTTTAAAAATTCAAGCAGTTGCTTTTCTATATATATATATATATATATATATATATATAAGATTAGAAAGCAAATAGCAAGTCAGACAAGTCCCACCATCTGAAGTGGATTTGGAAAGAAACGTAATTTTATTATTTTTAACAAAATAAGTTAAGAGACTTACATGTGACCACGCTCCTGTCACCCATTTTGAAGGACATGGTGTTTCTTGGCATCTCTGGGTCTCCGGGGGTCTTTCACTAAGTTCACATTGTCGGCTTCGGGGACATTTCACTTTTCTTCTTTGTAAACCATAGCCACATGATGGCGAACACTGCAAATAAAGAGAAAAAAAATCCTTTACATCTACAGTATGATCTATATATATCTATCTGGTTGGGCTCCTAGCCCAGACCAATGCGACTCTCTTTCTCCAGACTTTCTTGGCTTCCATCAACTGCCTCAGATCTTCAGTACCACAGTTAGTGTCATGAACAATTTGCTAGATGTACATGGAGCCAAGTCGTCCTATTCTTGTGTGTCCATGCCGTTGAGTCCACAGCAATGCATTTCTCACCAGTTCTTGCTCTCTCCTCTGGCAGCAAATTGTAGACATCGCTCCCTGATGGTAGTAGATATGGCAGGTAAATTACCATAAAGTTCCTGCTTCATGGGATAATCTTGCCAAGATATATTTAACATTGTTCGTAGCATACAGGTGTATGAGCCGTCTAGTTTTCTTCCCAATCTTTATGTGAGTGTCCAGGTTGTAGCAATGTAAACAAGGATAGACGCCACAACTGCTCTGAAGAACTGCATTTTCAGTTTGTCAGTTAGCCTTGAAGTCCATACTGACTGGAGCTTATCCAATGCAGTCCATGCTTTTGAGATATAACTGATGATAATCAATCATTTTTGCTTTCTCTGTTGGTCACTTAAAGCATCGAAAACTATTTAATAAGCATATACCAAATGCAGTATGAAGCACTATTAAGATGCCAGCTGTAAAATAGGAAGTAATAATGTTAATATTACTAAAGTCCTGTTAATATTTAAAATAATAAACACTTACAGCATCCAAACCTATTGGAACAGAATTGCATTAAATTTAGCATGAGGCCTCCTTGAAGCTTACGGTGTATGTTATAAGCAGTGTGGGGACGATTAATTGGAAAAATCAGAACATTTGGGGGTATCGGAATCAGTATAAAAAAAATTGATACCTCTTTTCCGATGCCGAAACGATTCTTTTGTCTTTTTTATTTGATTTTGTTTAAAAAAAATTTTCATTGCTGGTGATAATGATAAAATAGTAAGTATTTATTGATTTTAAACAATTACTAAAATTAACCCTAACCCGATCATCTCCCACAAATGTATTTTTATGTTTAAGAAAAATATCTGTACATTTAACATGTGTTTTTATGGTAATGCGGGAAAAAATAACAACTCTCTATATAGTTTAATATTTACAGATTTAGAAATAATCAGAATCAGTAATTTTATCGGAATCGGGAAGAATATTGGAATCGTCCCATGACTAGTGATAGAAGGGGCGTGCAATAAGTAATGCCCCTGACCCACTTCCAGTTGTCTGATCTAGCTGAAATTTTGCATGTGCAATGATTTATATATCTACGGGTTGTGTGGCAAATTACAGCTCTGAACTAATTATAGTTTCTGTTTTACAGGTTTTTGAACTGAGTCAGGTGTAAAATGGAGCCTGTTGAATGTCGAGCAGTGATCCAGTTTTTGTATTTAAAAGGACGCACACCACAGGAGACTTTTGATGAAATGAAAGAAACTTATGGTGATAATGCCTCATCATATGACCTTGTAAAACGCTGGCATCGTGAATTCAAACATGGCTGAAAGTCTGTGGAAACAGCTCCCAGACCTGGTCGCCTCCTTCTGCCATTGATGAGGCATCTGTCCATCAAGTTGAGGCTGTCATTTTGGAAGATCGGCACATTACTATTCGCCAAATAGCCCAAGGTGTCAAGATTAGTACAGGGTCTGTGGAAACTATCATTCATGACTATTTGCATATGCATACGGTGTCTGCCAGATTGATTCCCAGGTTGCTCACACCATTCCAGAAGCGAGAACAGGTCGAGTGCTCGAGGATGAATTTGGAGATATGCCAAGAAGATGAGTCAAAGTTTTTCAAAAGACTGATTACACAGGGTGAAACCTGGGTCCATCACTATGATCCAGAGACAAAAGCCCAATCAATGCCGTGGAAGCACTTGGACTCACCACCTCCAAAGAAGGCAAGGGTGCAGCCCTCTGCGAGCAAGGTCATGCTCACAGTCTTCTGGGACCAGGACGGAGTAGTGATGACAGATTTACAGGAGCTTATTATGCTTCACTTTTGAGGAAATTAAGGGAAGCTATCAAAATCAAGAGGCGGGGCAAGATCAGCAAAGTTACCCCTCTCCTGCAGGACAACGCTCCGGTCCACAACTCGCATGTTGCCAGATCAGAAGCACGAGCATGTGGTAATGAAATCCTCCCTACTCTCCTGACCTTGCACCCTCTGACTTTCACCTCTTTGCAGCCATGAAGTTGTTTTTGAAAGGAAAGCGTTTCCTAGATGATGCAGCCTTGATTTCTGAAGTCAGGTCGTGGTTGGGGTGTTCTACAAAAACGGTCTCCAGAGCTGCATTAAACGATGGGAGAAATGCATAACTCTGGGTGATTTCTATGTAGAGAAAAACTAATAACTGTGCCCAGTTTCATTGTTCTACTGCTATGGGAAGTGGGTCAGGGGCATTCTTATTTACCTATGCTGATGATGGGTGATATCAAGAAACATGTGTCCATTGATATATTTTATGAATCAAAAATACTTTTTTAATATTTAAATAAAATATTTCAATTAAAAAAATTGAAATATTTAAAAACAATTTTAAGTAAGTATGATATATGCACAACCTCCCGTTTGCAAATTCAAATATTTCTGATTTGCATTGAATCTATATCTATGTTGATCTATATTTATTAGACATAAGTCAAGCAAGGTTCCTTGAATTTATATTTTTTCTTAGGACCCTTACACTTAAGCGCTAATTTTTTTAATATATTCTAGAGTCAAGAACATTGGAATAAGGATTCTAGACATAAGGTTTAGTAGGGTTATAACTTGATTTTCATATTCATAAAGAGGCATAAAGTGGTGCAAAGCTGTTTTGTTCGGATAATTAATTTTATTCGTTCTGCTATATACTTTAGAATTTTAAGTGTGTGTGTGTGTGTGTGTGTGTGTGTGTGTGTGTGTGTGTGTGTTATTGGTTCTGCTGTAAGCATACTTTAGAATTTAAAAAAATAAAAATTTACACGTGGTCGCTCTTTCTCACTTCAGGTTTTGAATTTCATTTTCTCTGCGCTTCTAAAAAGTGGATTACTTCTAATTGCTACACATTTGCACATGAACGGACGCCTACCAACTGGACAATATACAATCACCGTCTTCGACAAATAAATTGTCAAATGACACCTTTGCAAGTAAGAAAAAAAATGTATTACTTTTTAAAAAATTCTTGATGAGGGATTTGTTATGAGCCGAAATTTGAAACTTTAAATAGATGAATATTTGTTTATTTAAAAAAATAAAAATTTGCACAATGTCGTTCTTTCTAATCTCATGTTTTGAATTTGATTTTCTCCGTGCTTCTCTGGTGCTACCAGATCAGGCTGTCTACTGACTTCCTGAGATGAAACGCACCTACATAGATG
Source organism: Euprymna scolopes (assembly GCF_053919585.1). Classification (NCBI taxonomy): domain Eukaryota; kingdom Metazoa; phylum Mollusca; class Cephalopoda; order Sepiida; family Sepiolidae; genus Euprymna; species Euprymna scolopes. The sequence goes on from NW_027633891.1 coordinate 91,302, forward strand.
TCTTTGTTTTTTTATTCCCTTTTGCAAAACTTAGTCATGTTCTGCGAAAACAAAAACAAAAACAACATTCTCCTCCCCTTCCCCTCCCTCGTTTTCTTTTTCCTTCACCTCCTCACCCTTTTTTTTTTTTTTTTTTTTTTTTTTTTGCCTAGTTGGTAGGGCGATAGAACATACCAACTGCCCCCCTGCAGAGGGTAAAAATCCTTCAATGGGACCACCAGTTGACCGTTGGTGGCAACCCGTAATGCATTAAGAACGGGATCCTGGTGGTTGAGTGGAACATGCCTAGGAAATAATAACATGATACTACAACACACCACTTTGGCCCTTACTAGGCTAGACGGGAGGTTGGATAGGCCCGATCCAATCAATCGGTTGGTCATGACAAGCACTAATTCAGACAATCCAAACAAAAACACACTAACACTCAACATAAACAATAAACTGAGTTAATAAGCGATGGCTGAAGGGTCAATCAAGCTGGGAAAAAGGTAACCATCAGGAATAATAAAAATACAGGGAAATCCCATACTTGGGTGGGCATAACCATATATTGTGAATGCTTGGAAACCTCCCCATGTTTGAGTATACCAGCTATGTAGCCCTGGAGAACCGAGGCGAATGGGATTTACCCCCTCATAGTTCTTCCCCATAAGGGGCTCCGAGGAGGGTGGGGAGCATGGCTGATGAATTTTTCAAAAATTATTATGAATGCCAAAAAATCCAAGAGACCACACACAGAAATTGACTCTGACAGCGACAATGAAGATACAAACTTTCCAAGATTCATCGTGCTAGAAGCAACGTCTAATATACCGTTAACTAAAATGTCACCCTTCATTATCCAAAAGGTAATATCAAGCAAAATAACACCTAAAAATGTCAAAAAATTAAGGAATGGTACCATATTGGTAGAAGTACAAAATAAAAAACAGGCCAAAACTCTACTTCAACTACAAAAATTGCATGAAACAAACATCAAAGCTTATCCACACCAAACACTAAACTACTCCAAAGGAGTCATAAAAAACCAGGAAATCTCCGTCTGCACAACAGAAGAAATCAAAACAGAACTAAAAAACCAAGGGGTCACAGATGTAAAAAGAATCACATTTAAAAAAAAAGGAGAGGTAATATATACAAACACTTATATATTAACATTCAATTATCCTCAAATACCAGAGACCATCAATATAGGTTATGAAAGAACGAAAATAGAACAATACATTCCAAAACCTTTACAATGCTACAACTGCCAAAAGTTTGGACATAATAAAGACCAATGTCTAAGATTCTTCACATGTGGAAACTGCAGTGAAAAAAACCCAGACCACGATGAAGAAGACTGTCCAAATAAAACCAAATGCACAAACTGTCAAGAAGAGCACCACTCTCACTCAAAACAGTGCAAAATATATAAGCAAGAGAAGGAAATAATAACAATCAAATATCAAAAAAATATAACCTTCCAAGAAGCCCGCAAAGAAGTCACAAATCGCACCAAAAACTCATATGCCACAATAACCCAACAAGCAAACAAAATGTACAACTACAATGAACTAAACCTTGCTCCAGAAATTGCAAACCTAGCAAAAGAACTAAAGAACATACTTGAAGAATTAAAATCTTTTTTATCAGAACTGAAAATAAATTCTAACAGCCAAATAAAAGTCAGAAACGAACAACCCAGTATAAAAGAAAACGAAACAAAGGAAATCAGAAAAACTTCCATCAATATTGAGGAATCAATCTCTAAAGAAATGAAACCTCCTCAATTATCAAAACGTGAAAGATCCAAGTCACTAACAAGGACAAAAACAGATGTTAAAAATAAACACACAACAACAGAAAAAATGGAAATAGAACAGAACAACAAAAAAACTACCCCCCAAAAACAAAATGACAAACAAAAAACAGAATTAGTATTAATTGAAAATGAAAATAAATTTGAACTAGTTGAAACTGGTAGCCAAAAAAGACAGTCAAGACAAAGTAAATCTAAAAGTCCCAGACCAAAACCCAAAAAAAGCCTCTCACCAGAAACAAGAAACAGACCATCCACTTCCAAAAGAAACACCCAAACTAACATCGAAACTATGGACGTAGACATAAACACCAACAGTCCAAAACCAAAAGAAAATATAAACCATGACTAACAAAATCCTACAGTGGAACATAAGAGGATTAAAAATTAATATCGAAGAAATGCAAATACTTATCAAATCCTTATGTCCTGCAATAATTTGCCTACAGGAAACACACTTAAAAGAAAATGACAAAATTAACATAAAACACTACTCAATATACAACCACATAAACAAATTATCATGCAAAGCCACCGGTGGATCATCAATACTGATAAACGAAAACATTCCACACAGCAAAGTGAACTTAAAAACAAATATGCAAGCTGTTGCAATAACTGCAACACTACACAAAACAGTAACCCTATGCTCACTCTATATACCACCAAATGAAACAATAAACGAAACAGAATTAAACAATATAATCAAACAACTACCTAAACCTTTTCTACTGTTGGGAGACTTCAATAGTCACAATATATGGTGGGGCAGTAAAAAAAACAACAAAAGAGGCCAAACCATAGAAAAAATAATTAACCAAAATGATCTATGCCTACTCAACAACAAAGAGAATACATATATGCACCCACCAACGGGAACCCTATCAGCAATCGATATAACACTATGTGACCCAACTATATACATGGATTATAGCTGGAGAACACATAAGGATACATGCGGAAGTGACCACTTCCCAATCATAATAGAAAACGAGAATCCCAAGCCAGAAGACAAAACACCCCGCTGGAATTTACAAAAGGCAAATTGGGAAAATTTCCAAAATACATGTCAATACAGATTAATACCTGAAGCGAATCCTGACTTAGAACACATCACATATTTCAGCAACACCCTACTCACAATAGCCGAGGAGAACATACCAAAAAGTTCCACTACTACAAAATATAACAAACCCTGGTACAATAAAGAATGCAAAGAAGCTATAAGAGCCAGACGTGCAAACCTAAGGAAATTCAAAAACAGTCCAACGAAAGAAAATTTGGACACCTATAAAAACAGCAAAGCCAAAGCACGGAAAACTATCAAAGAATCAAAACGGAACTCGTGGAAAGACTATGTAACAAAAATTAATCAAAACACAAAACCCAAAAAAGTATGGGAGATGGTCAGAAAAATAGCAGGAAAAAATACAAAGAACCCTATTAAACACCTTATATGCGACAACACAAAGATTACCGACAAACAAAATATCGCAAATAAATTAGCAGAACAATTCTCAATGAACTCATCATCAAAAAACCAAAATAAAAAATTCCAAGCTATAAAGAAAAATGAAGAAAAAATAAAAATAAACTTCAAATCAAAAAATGAAGAAAACTACAATCAATTATTCAACAGTGCAGAACTAGAGGAGGCAATAAACAAATCTCCCGATACAGCAGTCGGCCCCGACGAGATCCATTATCAATTCCTCAAAAAACTACCAAAACCATCACTGGACTACTTATTACAAATTTACAATGAGATATGGATAACTAACAACATTCCAAAAAACTGGAAGCAGGCAACAGTAATCCCAATACCCAAACCAAAAAAAGACCATACAAACCCAACAAACTACCGACCCATTGCACTAACTAGTTGTTTGTGCAAAACTTTTGAGAGAATGATTAACGAAAGGTTAAATTGGTACTTGGAAAGCAAAAATCTAATTACAGAAAGCCAGTCGGGTTTCAGGAAAAATAGAAGCCCCACCGATCACTTAATAAAACTGGAAACACGCATAAGAGAAGCATTTGCAAAAAAAGAACATCTAATAGCAATTTTTTTTGACATGCAAAAGGCGTATGACACCGCTTGGAAATACGGAATCCAAAAAGACCTGTATGAACTAGGACTTAGGGGTAGAATGCCAGAAATTATCAGAAATTTCTTAACAAATAGAAACTTCCAAGTACGGATGGACAACACTTATTCAGTCCAAAAAGATCAAGAAATGGGGGTCCCCCAAGGCAGTATCCTGTCTGTCACCCTCTTCAACATTAAAATAAACAATATCATAAAAAACATAGACCCAGGAATTGAAAACGCCCTATACGTGGACGACCTACTTATATACTACCAATCTAAATATATACAAACAGCCGAACGCAAACTACAACTCTGTCTGAATAAAATAAACAAATGGGCCATAGAAAATGGATTTACATTCTCAGAGGAAAAAACTAAATGCATCCACTTTTGCAAATTACGAAAATTCCACCACGACCCCAACCTGAAACTGGATAACAAGAACATCCCACTCACCGACCAACATAAATATTTAGGTATTATATTCGATAAAAAATTGAACTTTATACCGCATATAAAATATTTAAAAGCAAAATGCCAAAAGACAATGCAATTGATCAAAGTCCTAGCACACACCGATTGGGGTGCAGACAAAGTCACATTATTGAAATTATACCAAACTCTAATCAGATCTAAAATGGACTATGGATGCTTCATCTATGGAGCAGCAAGGAAGTCCTACATAAAAGAACTAAATACAATCCATCATCAAGGATTAAGATTAGCCTTGGGAGCATTTAGAACCTCTCCAGTAGAAAGCCTCTATATAGAGGCCCACGAGCCTCCACTGATTCTAAGACGACAGAAGTTAGCGCTACAATATTACCTAAAGCTGGTATCAAGTCCAACAAATCCTGCATATCAATGTACCCTTCACCCACAATACACACATCTCTTCAACAAGAAAGAAAATATCATCAAGCCCTACAGCCTCCGGATAAAAAACCTTCTCACAGAAGCCCAAATGGACATTACAAAAATACATAAATATAACAAATCAAAAACTCCACCCTGGATGATCAAACAACCACACATAATATTAAAATTAAATAAATATCCCAAAACGAAAACCCACCCATCAACCTTCCATGAAGAACTACTTATCATCCAGAATACATACAAAGAATATACACAAATTTACACTGACGGATCAAAAGATGGAGATAAAGTAGGATGCGCAGCCATCCACAAAAAAATAAAACTAAAGAAAAGGCTCCCAAACGAATCTTCTATTTTCAGCGCAGAAGCAACAGCCATAGATTCGGCACTGAATATAATAACCAATGATGACCATCAAAAATATATCATATTTACTGACTCACTTTCAATACTCATATCTCTAAAAGAAAAAAAAATGACAAACCCACTTATTACAAAATTGCTAAACAAAATAGATGCCATAACCATGAAAAAAAACATTAACTTTTGCTGGATACCAAGCCATATCGGCATATACATGAATGAACAAGCAGATAAGGCAGCAAAGGAAACTCTGCAACAAAACCACATAAGTGGAAAAATCCCCTATACAGACCTAAAGACTAAAATAAACACATTTTTGAAGAGAAAATGGCAAGAAAACTGGAGCTCATGCACCAAAAACAAACTATTCCAAATAACACCAAATATTGGAACGAGAAACACCAAAAAGTTAACAAGAAAGGAAGAGGTAGTAATGACCAGACTGCGAATAGGTCACACTCACATCACCCACTCACATCTACTAAAAGGGGAGGAGACACCAAACTGTATAACGTGTCAAGAACCCTACACAATACACCATATACTGACAAACTGCATTGACCTTGAACAAATCCGAACAAAGTATTACCAAGAAAAAAATCTGAAAACAATATTAAACAAGATTGATCCCCAAAAAATTATCAATTTTCTGAAAGAAACTAAAATATACTCAAAAATATAAGGAAAGACCCCCCCCCCCCAAAAAAAAAAAAAAAAAACCTTAAGAAGAACAAACCAATATTTAACACAACATAACGAACCTCTCGGCATTAAATGACCCCAAAGTGGTTGATATGCCGTAAAACAGAACAAACAAACAAACAAACTTTTTAGAGCACAATTGAACCTACTTGACTTTTCATTTTAAGCTTTAATTAAATTCATTATATAAAAATAATTTTATAAAATCAATAGTAGGTTCTCTACAGTGCAATGTAAACTACATGAGGAGGTATGTTAAGCTTCCTCCCAGTGCACCAAGGTCGGTTACCAACTAGAGCAGGCAATCAATCGATTTGATTGAAAAATGAGCGTTTTCATTGATTTTGGTGACAATAAAGTATGGGGATGTGAAACATTTGTTGATCATCATTCAATCCCTGGTAACGTCAGGTCTCCCTGCTAGTATTATCGTAAAATTGGAACCTATGAAGATAAAAAGCTGGATGTGTTAGATAGAATAATTAAAGAAATAGTAAGAATAGATGATGGAAAATAAAATTGAATAAACAATATTTACTGCTCCATCAAATTCAAATACAGAATTATCATGAAAAATGCTTAATCCATGGATTTTCAGATATTCGCTTTTTTACTAGATTAAACATTAGTAAAAAATAAAAAGATAAAAATGCATCACAGATTAGCATAAATTTATAAATATATAAAAAAATATGAAAATTTTGTCATTTAATATATATATATATATATGACAGTTTTTATAAATTTATACTAACCTGCGATGCATTTTTTATATATATATATATAATGTGTGTGTGGGAATTCATTATTTCGTACTTGATAACCAAATTTTGAACATCAGATTGGCTGCTGCTGATGCTTCCTGGATAATGAAGTCATTTGTTCTTTGCAATGTTGATTAATAAATTCTCCATAAATCATCATTGTGGTTTTCACTCATGCCAAAATTTTGAATTTTGCCCAATTTTCTTAGTAATGTTTCCGATGTCCATATTTTATTTGGTATTAAATGATTCTTTAAGTCATATGGGTTATAGTGTAACTCTAGTGAAATAAATTATCTACAGATATATGGACAAACACATTGTTTCCATATAGAAATGCACATATTATTACATATTATTTATTACATAAAGCAAGATTTCCATTTTCCTCATGGCTTTTTCTTCTGTCAAAGGACATTATCAAGCAAATGAGAAAGAAGTGGTCTTTATTCTCGATCATATGTTTGTGTGAGATTTGCCATATTTACAAGATTTGTGGGGATATGACCCCAAGGGGAATAACTCTTGAATATAAAATAATTTCTCCCTAAAGAGATGATTCTAATTGTCATTAAATTCAATGGAATTAAAAAAAAGGCCAAGTTTTAAAAGGAAAGAAAATTAAATTTAATCGATGCATCAATACATTTTGAACATCAGATTAGTTGCTGCTGCTGCTTGGATAATGAATTCACTTGTTTGCGATGTTGATCAATAATCGCTCTATAAATCATTGTTGTTTCTACTCTTACCAAAAATTTGGAATTTTGCCCATTTTCTTAGCAATGTTTCCTGCTATTTAAGACTTCCATATTTCGTTTACCATTGATTCTCGAAATCGCTCTGATGAAATAGATTGTCTTTCAGACATGCGGACAGACATAAATGTACGTTTGTCTGGGTTGTGGATGGTGATGAGATGACATTTAACATTTTCATATCAAGTTTTTACGCGTGGGTGCACATCTCTGTAAGCATCTTTGTTCCCTTTTAATTGCCTCCCCACAAGGGCAAAGTTAGACACATGGTCAGTTTTTAATGTGGAGAAAATTCAGATCCCTTAAAAGGGCACTCTGGTTAAGACAAACAAAAATTTTAAAAATGCTTCAGTCTAGAAGGATTGCTCCTTCACTGAGCAGCGATAAAATAAGGACAAAAGTGTAGTGTCATAACAGATAGTACACGTTCTCTTAGCTTAAAAGTCAAACATGTTTATTAATCAGTCGCACTTAAACATGAATCCTTGTAGCATAATAGAATGTTACCATATGTGTATCAAGTGTTTTTTTGGGTTTTTTTTTTCTGTAACTTATTAAATATTCTGTTTGTGATGTACAAAATTAAATGAGAAAAAAATAAATGCTTAAAAAGAAAAATTTAACTTTGTGGCTGGAAATGTAGGGAAAGTAATATCATGGGTTTACTTTCGACAGCCTCATAATTCTCACTTTCCTTATTTGGTCCTTTAGTCCTCGCATTCCATGAGCAATGTTTCTTACAAAGGGGGAAGAATTGCTGGTTTCTTGGGTGTTTTTTTTTTTTTTTAAGTTGGACTCTATCAACACTTATAATTGGCTAGTTTTTAACCTTCAAGTAGTTTTATTTTTGTTTTGTTTTTTGCGCCTTAGATCAAGATACCTCAAGTCAAGATTGAAATCGACCATTTGTTCAATAGTTGCTGATTCTACCCTACACGTCATCAGCACAATTCAAGAGTAAATACTGTTAAGGCATGTGTTCTTCAGAATTGCCTGAGCTATTCTTTGTTCCAGTTCATTTGAGTCCTAGGTTTAGTGGTCTCTATCAGTTCGCTGCTTTAACACCTAATTGTAATACCATTTCTTATTCCAGTAGCTTCTTTCCACTGCAACGTTGTGGAACTCTCTTCCTGATGATTGGTTTCTTCCTACCTACATACAGCCTTGTTTTTTGGGGTTTTTTTCAAGATCAAGGCCAATAGGCATCTTTTTTTGCAATAATCATCTTTTGTTCTTGTCTATTTGTATCAAATGGCTTCATGCCTTGTCTCAAGTAACTTCCATAATAAAACTGCCAAAAGGTTGTGAATATCACTGCAACGGGAAGAATGATTCTTTCAATGAGTAATTTAAAAAAAATTTTTTTTTTTTTGCTTGCAAGTTTTTAATTCTCGCCACCTTTCTCGGTTGAAAACCTATCACAAAGCTTGTTTCAAGTGCATCACATGTAGCAAATCTTGGGACTCATATTTTGCTGGTGGTCCATATATGTTTGCTCCCCCTCTCTCTCTCTTCTCATGAGAGCAGTTAGACTGAAGGTCAATTTTTAATGTGGAGAAAAGTCCAGCTCCCCAGAAAAGAGCATTCTGGATTAGAACAAAAATAAAAATTGCTTCAGTTTGAAAGAATTTCTCCTTCACTGACCGAGAACAGAGCAGATACATTTTGCTCTTATCCAAAAGGTCGAAGAGTTAAGTCTGTCGACAGTTATAATTTGCTGTAAAAGTGTCTCTGAGCTGACCTTTTCTGATGAACTCTAGGAAATATTTTAAAAGTACCTCAAATCTAAACGTTATATAAAAGAATTTGGTATTTATTGTTTAAACTTGAGCATGCAAAGTGACAGCTAGTTGACAAATGTCATGAATATTTGAATGAGATGTAATCTGACGAAAGTTTTTTTTTTTTTATTATTAAAGCCTCAATCTCGGTCATTAAAGCATTGAGGCCACACAATAGGTGAGGTGGCGTAAAAAAAAATATTAGACAGAATATCCTATAAAAATGAGTGAATGGCAATTTAGTTGAAATATGAAGATAACGTTAGGAAGTCTCATTTTAACATTTGATAAACAACTTTATTTGTGATCTTTGTTAGTAGCGTGTACACGAGAGGAACAGGTTAGCATGAGAGTTCAGTGTTCGTGCGCACACGTTTTTTATAGTACAGGGTGGGCCAAAATAAGGGTCCTATTTTTATAAATTAATGTAAGTTTTAAGAAGTGTTTTTCGGCCAAAATTTGTTTTGTTTATTTCAAAAAAATCTCGGAAGGGTCAGTCTACACACACATAAAGTTTGGTGAGTTTAACTTTTATTTTGTGGAAGTTATTCAAATTTAAAGATAGGACCCTTATTTTGGCCCACCCTGTAGTTGTGAAAAGAGTTCCTGATGTGGAGACGAAGATTAAACATTAGTCAGGCTTGCTGAAAGAGAAAGAAAGACAGGTATTCAGTGTTCTTAAGTGTTGTAGTGGATGTGTGTGTGTGTGTGTGTGTGTATCG
>NW_027633891.1:106166-107788 GCF_053919585.1 Euprymna scolopes
CCCATGTCCAAGTAACCTACATCTAAAATTTCAAGTGTTTAGACCAAAATTGGTGGAAGAGTTTTACAGAGTCTGCAAAGGTCAACTCTGTAAACTTTGACCTCTTGCCAACCAAATTTTCATCCAAAAACTGATTAAAAAGCTTGCTGCATGTTTGAATGTCTCTTATATAAAATTAAAAATGTTTAGACCCAAAATTGGCTTAATAGTTTGCTGGAGACCGCAAAAATCAAATCTTTTGAACTTTGACCCCTTGGAAGCCAAATTCTCAGAGAAAAAAAAAACAACTAAAAAGCTTGCCCTATCTCTGAATACACTTTATGTAAAATTTCAAATGTTTAGACCAAAAATTGGTTGAAGTCAATTTTTTTAAAAACTTTGACCTCAATTATGACCCCTTAACATTTATTATTTTGGGCTCAAATCAAATTATAAAGTTAGATCCATGTCCAAGTAACCTATATCAATTTCAAGTGTTTAGACCTAAAATTGGCGGAGGAGTTTGGTAGATTTTTCAAAGATCAAATCGTTGAACCATGACCCCTTGACAGCCAAATTTCTGGCCGAAAACCGAATAAAAAGATTTTCCCAAATCTCAATACCCCTTACGTCAAATCTAAATATGCTAATACATAATGAAAGTGTTCACTGGCTAAAAAAGTTTGAGAATCACTGAAATAATAGATAGCTGGAGTGATTCCCTTAGCATTGTTATTGGTCCCCCGACAAAGGAGGTATTGGACCTAGTAATTCACTTTCGTTCATTCGTTAGTTTGTTCACACTTTTCTCAATAACCACACCTTGGATTTTTTTTTAAATTTTGCACAAACAATAGTCATAATGAAAGTAAATTTTTGCCAGAATGAATTTTCCAGGATAACTCTGATTGCTCCCCTTAGAGTCATTTTTAGGGGTAAAATTGCCCCCAAATCGTTCATTCATTTGTTTGTTTGCACTTTTCTCAATAAGTACACCTTGAATTTTTTTTTTTTTTTTTTTTTTTTTTTTTTTTAAAGCTTTGCACAAACATTAGTCATGGTGAACAAATTTTCCAGGATAACTCTGGTCACCCCCACCCCTCAGGGGGCATCACCTTCCTTGACATAGCAGTCTTCTTTTATATCTTGGTCACTCTCAAAATTCTCTTTCTAAACTTATTCACTCATGGAGGGGGCCTCCTTGCATGCTCGGCTTATTTGTTTCCAATTTCATTCAGTTTAACTCTGGTGCTCAATTCCACTGTACTTGTACCTGATTAAGTGTTTGATGCATGAAACTAATTTCTGTTTTTATAATTTGTTGATTTTAAAATCATTTTTCTTTTTTTATTAATGAAATTGAATTTTTTTTATGCTTATTTGTTATTCAGGAATGTCTCTCACTTGTCTGAGGCCCATGCGGCTCCCTTGATGAATAACAATAACTCCACTTCAACTAAACCCCGTTGGGGTGGCAGCGACACTTGCCCACGTTGTAACAAAGCGGTGTTTATGGCCGAGAAAGTAATGGGAGCCGGTAAGGTAAGTAGAAATCTGCTTTCTCCTTCTTCCCGCCCTCTCTCTCTCTCTGTGTGCGTCTCTCTCTCTCTCTCTCTCTCTCTCTCTCTCTCTTACACTAACCA
>NW_027633892.1:2500-26070 GCF_053919585.1 Euprymna scolopes
GCAAGAAAGAGGATTAATAATTTCAGATTTCGTCTTTTATATACTCTGTCACGTGATAGAGAACTGGCTTGTGATTGGACAAGCCAAGGAGAAAATGGATTTCAAATCTCGAGTCGAGAGAATTAGCTTCTGCCTGTGATGTAGCAGGAGTCAGCTGCTACAGATTTAATGAACCTGGTGTGCCAATGTGTCGGTGCTTTTGTTCAAAACGTCGTCGTTCAAAGGGATATAACTGTTTAACTAAGAGATTCATAATTTAATAATAGATTAAAAAAAAAAAAAAAAATTTTAAGTTCTTTAACATTAAAAAAAAATTTTTAAATTAAAATGCGACGATAGTTGCAGAGGAACTGGAATTTGTTCAGACAGAGGTGACAGATCGATTTTTTAAAAAGTCATTAAAAGCAAAAACAATATTACTTAATTGTTATGTCGAAAGTAGTAATATATCCAAAAATTAAGAAAATTCATCAAGTAGAAAGTTGTTTATAGTTAAAAATAATTTTTACAGAAAATTGGGGAAAATTGCATTTTCCCTAGATGTTTGAGAGAAGACAGTGAAGATTTCATGCAAAGGAGGCATAACATAGCATATTTTACATTATATCGTAATAGCGTCCAACTTGTGTAGCCTATAGCGATAAACCTTTTTTTAAAACTAAAAACACAATAGCAGTTGTCCAATGGATGAATTTTCGTAATTTTTAGATATATTACTATTGTCGACGTAATTAAGTAATATTGTTTTACTTACAATGACACACACACACTATATATATATATATATATATATATATATATATATATATATATATATATATATATATATATATATAATAAAAATTACAATTAAATTTACCAAAATGATCCAAGATGGTAAAATTAAAGTATATTATAAATATTAAATAATTAATATTTATAAAGTTATCTCAGCCAGATGTAAAAGCTTGATAAAACCAAATAGGAAATAGAGCTTATAATACGAGCAAACAGTTAATAAAACATGTTATCTAGTGTTTCCTTTTCAGATTAAATGTTTTTAACTCATTTCAAAGTGTTTTTTAACATATTTTATTAACTGTTTGCTCGTATATATATATATATATATATATATATATATATATATATATATATATATATATATATATATATATATATACTCGATCTGTCGCCTTTCTTTCAAGAAACACCAGAAATATGTTAAGAAAACAATTACTTTTTTAAACAATGTTTATGACATTAATTTAAAGAAAAATAACGGAGGTATTTAACATTAAAAAAAAAAAAAAAAAAAAAAAAAAAGCAAACAGAACAGTCATCACTTTGTTTTGTTTGTTTGTTTTTTTTTGTTGTTTTTTTTTGGGGGGGGGTTAAGTAATGCTTTTTGCAATTATCGTCGCGTATTCATTCTTTTTTATATTTATAATATTAAAAACTTGTCCTTTATTTTAATTTTATTCGTTTATTTTTCTCAAAGGACAATTTTATTCGTTTATTTTTCTCAAAGGACAATTCCTCTAAGTTGAGCTGAATTTTAATCATAGTTATTTCCCTTGCATCAGTGATTTTTTTTTTTTTTTTTCTCAAGATTTGTTCTGATGCTACTTCATCTTCTCTGACCTCGATAAATGGAGGAGAAATCCTTCATGACAGGCAATTTTCATTTTTGTTCCTATCCAGAGTGCCTCTTTTGGGGGAGTTGGATTTCTCCCACATTTCAAACCGACCTTGTGGGGAGGCAAGTAAATAGGTACAACTACAGTATATATTTATATATTTTTTTTTTTTATTTGAAAGCTAAAATGTATTAAAGGGAGGTAATTCATTTTTTAAACGTTATTATCTCCCTTCTAATTAATGATGCAAGGGGACATAACTTTTAACAATCTTATTTTTAAATCATTTTTTTTTTCTTTAACATTTAAATTGTCGATTAATTAATCAATTATGATAAATTTTGTTTGTTTATTTTTTTTTCCAAGGAAAAAAAATGTAATATATATATATATATATATATATATATATATATATATATATATATATATATATATATATATATATATATATACACAAAGGAGATAGGTGTTCAATAATTCGTGAGAAATAAATTAGCAGTTTCATTATTTATTTTCAGTTTCGCTGCTCAAAATTTACACAGTCAAAGTTTGGCACACATGGTCCAGCCCCCTAAAAAGTAACACGTTCGATGGAAACAAAAACTACCTGTTGTAATTCTCACCTTAGGCAAAACGGCTGGAATTGGGTTTTAATGGTTCTGAACAAAGCAACGTTCTTGATCAGACTAAAATAGAAAAAATTGCAGTTATAAACATTTTTTTCTCCACGATAACCAATCAGATTCTCATCAGCAGCAGCAACCTTGCTGTTTAACAGCATTAGCGATCATGGCTCTCCAAGTTGTAGAGTCACGGTAATCTCAGGAAGACAAATGAAGACGGTAGTTTCCTGTTGCTTTCCATCTGGATTCGGGGGTGCATCTCCTCCAGTGAGTTAAGCATACCCCCAGATACCAACACCGTACATACCACATCCAGCCTTCCCAAATGGTCACCCATCTGGTACTGGCCAGACTCATTGTTGCTTAACTTTGGTGATCTGACAAGAACTGGTGTGTCAACATAATTGTGCCGAATCAGATTCTAGAGAGTGTTTAAAAAGCCATAATTCGCTTTGATTATTATTGCTACATTTCGTCTGGAGCATCTGACACTAGTCTTGCACTCTTAGAAAAGGTCAAAAAAGTCTTGTAGAATTAGAAAGATACTGTCCATTCTAACATTTAATAACAAGTCTTGATTTCGCTTGTAGAAAATGGTTAGTAATGGAAACGTGGAAGGAGTGCATGTGTATGGACATAGATAAACGATTAGAGATAGTCCTGTAGGAAGAGAAAATGGTTCATGTATGTACCGTATTAAAGTAAGTAGAAACGTGCGTCCATATGTATGGATGGGCACAAAGATCAGAGACAATCCTGTAGAACAAGAAAAGAGTTCATCTGTGTACCATATCCGGGTCCAGCAGTAGCCATGTTAAATTCATTATCTCCCCATCTTAGTCGACCCCTGGGCCAAAAGGTCCTGATAGGTTCTGTTGCATCCCAAGAGAGTACTGTGGAGATGTTCTCAGTCCAAAACCCAAGAAATTGCCAATGGTTTAACTTTTGGGCCAAAATCAAAGTGTAGTATCTGTTCTTCAGATGCTGCACTTCAATTTCTTGTTCTCTATTTAGTGGAAGAGCAATCCTTCACGACTGAGATATTTTTTTTTATTTCTGTTCCTTTTCTCCACGTTAAAAAAAGCGACTCTGGTGTCTATCTGTCCCGTGGGGAGGCATTGTAAATAGGAACTCTTTATAAACTCAGTTATTGGTCAGCTAGCCTGAGAGCTGGCCTCTGATTGGACAAGCTAGAAAGGAAGTTGACCGATACAACCAATCAGCAATAATGTTATAAACCGAACATTTTTAAAATCTCAAACCGCTAAATGTCACTGACACAGCTGCTACAGGCTCAAATCTAATAAGTCCCTCACTATCGACCAAACTCCGGCCCCTGTCCCATCACCGCAATATCCCTCCCTGTGCCTGTTTTACAAGTACTTTAATGGAATGTGCTCCGATGAACTTACAGCACTCATGCCCCCTCGATGTACATATTCTCGACTAGCAGCAAAGTCTCATCCTTATATTGTTGAGGTCCCTAGATGCCAGAAAGCCTTCTACTCAGTTTCTTCCCTCGTACTGCTGAACTTCGGAATTCCCTCTCTGTTTCCTGCTTTCCTGAATGTATTAAAATGCAGAAATTTAAACATAATGTGAATGGGCATTTCACTGCTCAAATTACCTGCTAGACATGATCCAAAATGGTAACACCGTTCATATAAGCCTTGTTTAGGGTGAAAATAAGTATGAAAAAAAAAGGAAAAAAAAAAAAAGAAAAAGGGGAAAAAGGAAGAAAAAAAGGGAAAAAAGAAAAAAAGGGAAAAAAAGGAAAAAACAGGAGAAAAAAAAGGAAAAAGAAAAAAAAACAGAATTTTGAAGGAGTACATTCAGATACTTTGGAATTTGCAGGTTAGGCAACAAGTTTCCAATCACCAATGAAAGAAGACGTCTCTCTCACCCACGCCAACTTGATGCCGAGTTTCTACTTATAGACACTAGCGATAGGAACTGACCAACCAAATGGGGCCACACTCTGCTAGCAACCAATTAGAAACCGGAATTGTTTCATAAAAATATTGGATCTTTTAGAATTCCTGCACATAATTTGTTTGTGTACACACAAGAAAGATCTTTGCTCTTGGCTTGCAAAAGTTTAAAGTCCACAACTACCCACCGAAAACTCTTTTTCATCTCCAGGACTTATACAGATAAGCTATCCATCAGAAACGCTTCTGAAATCAAACATGGCTTTTAATTCAAAATCCTCCACTAGAAAACATACAACTCAGGTTTTTGATGACCGATCTTTCTTCATTATGACACTGTTTAACCCTGTTGGTTAACTCAGCGGTTTAGGTCACTGAAATAAATATATTATTTGTTATTTATAGAAGACCTTTGTTTTCCCTTTTTCATTTACCAACCTGGTTTTTATGAAATACTAGCAGGGCTACCCGGCGTTGCTCGGGATCGTATAAACAATAAAAAAACAAAAGCAGATATTGAACATATGTTTTATTCTTAGGGGAGAGGAATCTTTCATCTCAAGTTTTAGCGTTACAAACAAACATTTGTCTTTTATATATATAGATAATGACAGGTTTTTTGGGGGCCCCCTCAAAGATAACTGATCAGTTGACCAACTTCTAGTGGTCCGTTTGACGTGAAATTTCGATATTTGTCATCCGGGTGATGGGGCTTCGATATGATACCAAATTTGTCAAGTTTGGTTCCGTCTTTCAAAAGTTTTAGCGTTACAAACAAACATACATACATACACACAGACGTTTGGCTTTTATATATATAGAAGACTAGACTAGGAGGTGTGTGTTGAGAAAGAAAAAAAAAGTAGTAGCAGGCAGGCAAGCAGGCAGGCAGGCAGGCTCGAACCCGTACTGCAAAGGAGGAAAAGAACGTGAAAAAGAAAAAACAAACGGGACATCTTTGCCATTGCATCCATCACCAAACCAAAAACCAAAAGTGGTGAAGGTTTAAATTAAGGCTAGTTAATCGAAAAGAGGGGATGATTTGTGAAAATATCAGCGAACAACGCGACCCCTCCTTGTAGAAAAGTGCCCAGTTAAGGGTGAAAGAGTAAATGTTTTTAGCCAATTTTTCGATATTTGTCGCCTGAAGGGTCGAGCTTCAAAATGATATCAATGTCATGAAAATCCGTCGCTTCAATCGAAAGTTTTACGCAGACATACAAACATACATACATTTAAACAGACAGGTGAGATTTATAAAATAGATTATAGGAGTTTGTTTTTTTAGGCATCACCACTTATCAAGGCCAGAGACCACGCGAGGATAAGGGTTAAGAGTGTACAGTAGTCAATTGGACAATATAGTAATCGTTAGTAATGGAAATTCGGTAAATTTGTTAACTTAAGTGGAACGGCTCATCAAGAACTTGTTTACGTTGGACTTGAAGAAAGTCAGATTGTAGTCAGCTGGAAAGCAGGAAAATGGAAAACAGTTCCACAGTTGTGCAGTTTTAAGAAAGAAGCTTTGTTCATGGAATCTACGTTTAAGTTTAGGCACAGATAAAGAGTGGGGGGAATTATTGATAGTGTTTTCAGCTAGATGAGTGTTTCTTGTAAAAGTCTGGCGAAACTTCAACTTTAAATATCGATTACTTATAAAGAAAGCAAGTGTCTTACCATTATTTTGTAGAACTAATTTGTTCTGTAATAAAAGAAAAAGCGATAAAACATAGAAAATAGAGAAACCATATAATTTAGAGTGTGTAAATTTGTTTTTTAGAATTATTATATTCCCTGCTTCCTTTGTTCCAGCTTATTTGACTCAGTGGTCTAGTGGTCTTCATCAAGTCGCTGTTTTTATACTTCATTGTAATACAGCTTTGTTTTCCAGTAGCTTCCTTCCAGGAACCGCATTCTTCTGGAACAGATAATGAGTGGGGGAGGGAAGAATTATTGATAGTGTTTTCAGCTAGACGAGTGTTTCTTGTGAAAGTTTGGGTTACAGTCGATGCAAAGATTAACTCTTATAGCATAATGCATCCTCTGAGTGTGTTTGCTTTTGGATAGGAATAACCAAATTCCCTCCAGGTAGCTTGATAAAAAGGAATTTGTTTCATCATCATTATATCCTAACGCCATGCGGAACTTATTTTATTCTATTGTAACTGTACTTAGGGTTAGTGGTGGGATTAAAGAATGGCTTTTGTCTTTATTATTATTGCCTTTTAACATTGATAATGTTTATATATAAGATTTGATCGGCAACATTTATAGGCGTGAATCTTCATTGGAATTACAAGAGTCTATCAATTGTTTATATAATTTGTAAGAGAACTATTGTTAAAGAAATAAAACATTGTTTCCCTATAAACAAGCAATCTATATTATAATAATACAAGGGGGCGTTCCAAAAGTAATGTCTCCTATTTTTTATTCCACCTGAATCGATTCAAAGGGGATTGCAAATTGCATTGTTATGATGACTGAATTTATCATTACTTATATATAAATCTTTCTGATTTTTCTGTGATTGATTCTCTCTTTTTTTATTAAAATTTATAATTTAGAAAATTAACATCGGCGTCCGAGTAGTCTTGTTAGCAGATGATCCAGAACCTGGGTTCCCCGACGGATTTATAATGGTGCGCTTTTGTAGAACGTCTCTGGTGTAAGGGAGATAACTATTTGACTAAGATATTCACCATTTTCGTTTTTTTGTTTTTTTTAAGAAGAAAATTTGGAACACTAAGAGGAATTGTACTTTTTTATTGAAAATAACGTTTACAATATGACGATAGTTGCAGAGGAATTTTAAATTTTAATAAAGAAAAATGTGCCAACTGTTTTTTGTCTGCAACTACACTATATTAGTAAAATTCGAAATTTTTAATATTGAATTTCAAAGCTAACTAGTAATGCTGACTTAATTGTCATGTTACAGTAATAAATATATCCAAAAATAGCGAAAAACGATAAGATAGAAAAAGATTAAAGAAAAAAAATTTTTTTTTTTTTTTGACGAAAATTAAAAATAAAATGTTTTTGTCCCCTGCCGAGAAGGTACAATCTATCATTAATTACCCTGTTTCCACTTCTCTTCGTAAAGTATGGGAATCTTTTGGTTTAATTAACTTTTACAGACAATCCTTACCTTACTGCGCCAAATTAGCACAGCCCTTAATTGATCTTCTTCGGAATAGAAAAGAAAAAAAAGAATTAAGTATTACATTAAGGAAACATGAATTGCACTCTTTCTCAGTTTTAAAAAACGATCTTAGCAGATGCTACATTGCTGATTTTTCCCCAAGAACAACGCACCACTTACGTTATTCATAGATGCTTCCGACGTAGACATCAGAGGAGTCTTACAACAATTCGTTGATGGTTAATAGCAACCGTTATCCTTCTTTTCTAGAAGACTTCAAGATGCTGAAAGAAAATACAGTACTTTCGGTAGGGAATTGCTTGCTGCTTATTCCGCCGTAAAACATTTCTTATTTATGTTGGAAGGCTCAACTTTCAGTATTTTTACCGATAACAAACCCCCGTCACATGCCTTATTTGCTAAGCCTGGCAAACATTCCCCCAGAGAAGTTCGTCACTTGGATTACACCTTACAATTTACTTTGGACATTAAATACATCAAAGGCACCAAAAGTACGGCTGCTGACACAATCGCATATGCACGTTGCACGAGCCTTTTCAAGTCTCACACAAAAACACGCATTCACATTTCAAGCTATATTACTTGTCGCATACATACGCGCACACAAACATATGCGCCCACGTCCACTCACGTACATATATTCACGTTCGCATACATACACTCACATTCACGTGTATATACACACACGCTAACGTACACACATGTACTCACACATGCGCACACGCTAACGTACACACATGTACTCACACATGCGCACACAAGGACGACGTCATTTCCGCTTTCTAAGGAAATACACACATGCGCAAAAGACCACCGGAAACGAGTATAAAAGAGAGAGCAACAAGCGGCTCCTCCTTTTTAGGCCCAGCTTTCGAGCTGGTCGGTCTTCTGATTGACCGCGTGCATCACGCCCACTTACTACTATATATGGGGCACGAGCTAACAGACCGTATGTACACATTCTCACTCTTTCTCTCTCTATCTACTACTGTTCCCTGAGAACAACTTCGCGTAGCTGACTGCTAACTGACGTCAACTCTCCATTCTTTGTCTTTGTCTACACGCTGGACTATCATTCCAATTTCCACTACAACACTCATTTCTCTTCCCACGCGCGAAAAAACGATAGTGACCCGAATTTGAGATGAACACACATTTCCTTTTCTTTCTACAACACCAGTCCCGCAATGAACATTGGTTACACATGTGCGGACATGAACACATGTTATTTCTAAAACACTGTCAACAGTAAATAAACAACGTTTTTCTTATCCATTAATTGAGTCTTTGTTTCCTTCAATTCCATTCGTTTCATTATACTTTTGTAACGGGATTAGGATTTGTATATCCTGGTCCCCTACAACTTCAATAGCATACAACCTGTTCATGATATGGATCTTCATCAGATCGCTAAGGATTAGGAGAACACTGCAGAATTAAACAATTTCTGACGATCTCTTAGTTTCAACTTTCAACAAGGTCCCTTGCCTTTCTCAAACGATTTTATTTGGTGCAACATTTCGACTGGACGGGAACGTCCATACGTACCTCTCCAACACAGATGAGCAGTTTTTTCGAAATTACACAATTTATTACACCCAGATGTCCAAGCAACATAGAAATTGGTGATGTCACGTTTCATATGGACCGTTATTAACAAGGACATACGGGACTGGTCGAGTTGTACCCTTTGCCAGAAATCCAAAGTCACTCAACATATTAAGAGCCTCCTAGCGAAGTTCCCTATTCCCGAGGCTCGTTTTAAACATGTGAACATCCATTACCACCTACAAAGAACTTTACATATCTACTCACTTACGTCAACAGATTCTCCAGATGGCCCGAAGTCTTACTCATCACTGGAATCTCTGCCAAAACTGTCGCAAAACACTCATTTCACAGTGAATATCAAGGTTTAGTGTACTAGATATTATAACCACCGACAGGGGTAAATAGTTTGATTCTTATCTTTTTGCTGAATTTTCACGTCTACTTGGATGCAAGCATACATGGACCACGCCTTATCACTAGTCCTCGAACGAACTGGTCGAATGTTTTCATCGCCAACTGAAAGCTTCTTTAAAGGCAGATTCCGATCCTAATAATTGGATGGAATTCCTTCCTCTCGTACTCCTTATCAGATCTACCATTAAAATGGACATTCGACTTACAGCTGGCGAGATCGTCTATGGAACACCACTGACCTTCCCAAGACAAATAATTGCACTGGCTCCTATTAGAAGTATGCTAGACCCAACTAGCTATACATCTTGCTTGAAGAAGTACATGTCGAGACCCTTGCATATTGAACCAAGGCACCAAAAACTATGATTCACCTTCATGATATACAAACATGAACACATTTTAGTAAGAAATGATGGAGTACTCACGCGCCTGCAGCTTCCCTAGTTAGAAGGTTCTTAAAAGAAATCAGAAACATTTTGTGATCTGTAAGAATGGCAGACATGACTTGATCAGCGTTGATCAACTGAAGAAAGTATTTTTCGACAATACAGACCATAGTACCACAGTGGTACAGACGCAAATCTCAGGAGATTCATTAACTACTGCCATGCCTAACGATACAGTGCTACCTAGTGCTGCAACTTCCACCAAATCCGGCAGACACATAAAGAGTCCACTCCATTTTGCTACCTCCACCCAGTGAAATACTTGCAGTATTTTTATTCTTTCTTCTTAGATCGATTTCTCGTCTAGCAGGGGAGTCTTGTAGCAATCGCAATGCCTGGCTGGAACAAATTCCTGGCAGGAACATTTCATAGCGTTCACCGTTTTCAATGCACACACGTATGAAGAACGTGTAAGAACATGACGTCATGATGCAACCACATGCACACATAAAATAAAAGGAACTGTTACGTTTCCTCGTGTAGAAATACAGTAAACAGGCTGTAACATTCGAGAACATCTGTATATAAAGATTTGCCCGTTAAAAATCAAATCAGTTTTTTTTCTTGATTTCTCAAGAACAGCACGTGTTCAGAATAACTGTCACTGATAGATGTTAAAATCCCCTGTCTTGAATTTACACGCAATGCAGGTGAATGCATATTCTCATCATGGAAAGTTACCACATCAAACGAGAATTTAAATCTTCCTTTAAACAATTTTTTTTAACTACTATTCCTGCAATATGAACACACATGCATCTGCTTACATGATTTATGGATTGTTTTTTCTCAGAAAATAACTACATTAATCACATCATAATCAAAAAAAAAAAAAAAATCGGTAATTTCAAACTTCGTACTATTCTCACAAAAATCCTCACTTTATTAATCCTTCATTATGAACATTCAACACAAGAAAACACTTATGTTTGAACAATTTAAACTAATATTCCTAACACTTAAATAAATGTTTATTTCATATTAATACAGTAATTTCATGTTTTTTGTCAATAGTCATTATTTTCCGAATTTCATTTTTATTTTTTTGGTAAAACTTGCAGAGTATGCGCTGTTTTACGGTTGTTGCAAAAACGGAACGAAAGTTTAAATTTCGTTCCGTTTTAATATTTTTTTTTTTTTTTTTTCAGCTCGAAAAACAGTTTTTACCGATGTATTGAAAATTTTTAAATGGTGTCGAACTCTCTGCTGAACATATCATAGCCCCGCCGTCGACTCGACAAACGACGGCGAGATCTATTCAAAAAGAATAATGGCGCACAGCGCATGTGTGCTCTCCAACTGTAAAACCCAGTTGGGCAGCTGTGTAGAAATCGTTTCAGCTACGCGCACATTTCCTTTCTACATCCATGCAAATTCTGTGGGTATAAAAACTAAAATTGTCTTTTCACGTGGACGTGTTCCAAAGCACCTTACGTCACAAAGATGTTTTTTTGTTTTTTTTTTTTCATCCATCGACAGTTTTTGTGGAGCCGGTTTAAAATCTATAAAAAGGGCACTTTGCGCTAAAACAGCCAGCATGCCGTAAACATCAACATTGATTCCGTCTACAGGACGTTAAACGCGTGCGCACCTGATAATTAATTTTCCATGTGGAAATGGACTTTTTACTCTTTTCTTGCTCCTTGCTAAAGTAAGCAAATGACTTATGCTGTTTAAGTATTTCTGAAAAGGACTGGTTATTTCTAACTTTTACTTTTTCTACTTCATTTCATTTTATTACCTCAGTCGCAGGAAGAGATTCTCAATTAAAAAGAAACTGTATGGTCTTCTCTTTTCACTTATTTATGATTTTGAAAAAATAAATTTCGTATTAAATTTATTCTCTGCCTCGGTTATCTTTGCTTGATTGTTCAACTCGATTTTACATTTTTTCAGTTTTATTATTATTTTTTTTTTTTATTATTTTATTTTTTTTTTTTAGTTTGCGGCACTAACATCGACACCCGTAGTTCAGATGGTTGACCCGACGGGAGTTGTACAATCATACAAGATGGCTAGCGACAACACCAATTACAATCCCTCCATCAGCATCGCTGTACCCCTGATTCAGTGCACTTACCAAATTTCAGTGGACGTGGCCCAGGCATTACCTCCCGCTGTGTGGTCCACGAAGTGGCCGACACATTCAAACACGTTCCTGAACATAAACCGATACCAAGCTTTTAACTTCATGCGAGACGTAAAATGTCAAGCTCAGCAAACAACACTTTTCAAGCTTTCTCCAACGACTTATTCAATAAACCCGAACCCTCACGGATTTTCGTCAAACGCATAAAATTCACGGGCATCAATAACAACCACCATAGAACTCATTAGTTTAAAACGAATTAGCTGCAACATGCACATTGAAAAACTCACCGACTGAACATCATAGAAGTCACAGCAGTTTAAAACGAGTTAGCTGCGACATGCACCTTAAAAGACGACGACTGGACGTTTGTTGATTCATGGAAACCCGATCAACACTAATGGTGCGGTGCACACTAGCATCGGTGAAACTTGCATGTACTTGGCACTGCAAACTTGCTTGCAAGCCTTTGTGTAACTGTCTTCAACCTTATTCGCTTAGATTCTGCAGACGCACTCGCAGACTAAGAACACAATTGTGCAGATTCACTTGCACTCATTCATTGCGTTCAACCTACCAACGAACAATCGTGCAAAACCAATTTGCACTCACCGATCATTATCAACCAACCATGTCAAAAATTACATACATCTTTCCGCGCCGACAGGAAACAGAACATATTTGGTTCACTTTCCGGACACCTTAAAAACGTACATATATTATTGAATTGATTATCCAATCAATTTTCTAAGGAGGGAGCCATATCGTAGCCCCATCCATCATTGACTTGGCAAACGATGGCGGGATCTACTCAAACAGAATACCCGTTGCAAATTTACCGTTTGCATGGTATAAACCCCTGAACCCTGGGACTATTTTACGCCATTTCACCTCCTTCAGTAATGTTTTCTAACATGATGCGTTCGCCACCACCACCCATTCCCCTCCACCGCTCCCCTCCTCAATGTAAATAGAATTTTTGTGAAATGTTAAACGGTATTCTACTTGGTAAATGTCGGCGCGTTACTTACGGAAAAAAAGGGTTAATTAAACTGCAGAAGCACATGTTAAACTCCACAAGTTCTATAACTGAATACCCCTGTAACGATGTTATCGTTTCGTTTCGTTACAATCCTAGTTTTGTAACAACGTTATCATTTCGTTTCATGACAATCCTTGTTTTGTAACAACCACGCATGCACACTGGAAATAAAGGCCTCCATGTTTTATATTTAAAACTAACAACAAGCGTCTTTTCGTTTCTCTCTATTAACCAACCACACAACACGAGCTAACACAGCGTGACATGGTGACAGCGGCGAGATAAAGGGAAAAATAAAATAAAACCACGATAAAAGTAAGACATTATATATTTTTTTTCTCTTTTCTTTTCGAACCAAAACTTCGTAAAACACACACACACACACGCTTGTTGAAGCTCGCAACAACACTACTGCTACTATGGCTAATATATCGATACCAGTTCCCATTCTCGACTGGGACTCGCCTAACACTGCAGAGTCATTCAAGATATTCCAACAACGTTTGGAACTTTATTTCACGGCGAAGGGAACTAAAGAAGAAGAGAAAGTGCCTATCATTCTACTCGCAACTGACGAGGAAGGAATTCGTAGATACAACAGTTGGTCTATGTCAAACGAAGACCGGAGAGATGCCAACAAAATTTTCAACGCATTTTTGGAGCAGCTGGAACCGGCAACCAACCACCGTATATGTAGGCTCGAACTCAGTAGATACCAACAAAAACCTACCGAGACGACAGACATATTTCTAAACAGGTGTCGCTTACAGGCGAAGAAATGCGATTTCACAGCCCATGAAATGAACGAACGTTTAGTAGAAATACTGATAGCCAACACGCCCATACCGGACTTACAAAAAGAACTGTTGAACAAGCCGAAGGGCTACACAATAGAAGAGGCTGTGAAATTAGCACGCACATATGAGGCTTCAGCCGTGTATATAAACAAAATACACCAACTACATGGCCTGTCACAGATAGACACCATAAATCGCGGTGGCCGCGAACGCCAGGAAGGCAACAGAAATACCAGCAACTTGTGTAAAAATTGTGGACGGGACCACTGTTTTGGCAAGGAGCATTGCCCTGCCAAGAACGACATATGCAGCTCTTGCGGGAAAATGGGCCATTGGGCCAAATTGTGCTTCTCAGCGAGACTCAGACCCAGGAAACAAGAAAAACCCTGGCACAAAAGCCGCAGCCAGCCAAGGCACAGACAACATGGAACAGGCCGAAAAGTCGACAGCGTTGCTGAACATGACGACCGAGCCACAACAAAACTACATGCGGCGATGGAGCACCTCACATTCAGCACTATTAACAGTGAACATCCACTGCACAAACAAAAAACAACACAAAATGAAGCGTTTGTCAATATCAACGTTATATTGACAGACCACCCAGGTACGCATAGCATCAAACTGAAGGTAGACACGGGTGCACAGGCAAACACACTACCTTTACGCATATTCCGCAGTATGTGCCCCTCCGCCATAAACGAAGACGGAAACCCAATACCTGGATCACTAAACCCAACGAAATGCGTACTGACAGCATACAACAACACTGAAATAAAATGCCATGGCACCACAAACATCAGGTGCAAATACAAGGACTCTTCATGGCTCGACACTCAATTTTATGTGGTCAACACTCCAGGACCAGCTATATTGGGCCTGCCAACATCTGTAGCCTTCAACGTTGTGACAATGAACTGTGCCATATCCGTTCAGCAACAACCTATCAACAGCATAGATGATCTGATGCGCTTATACCCCGACAGATTCGACCGCATTGGCGAGTTCAAGAAAACACACAAGCTCACTGTCAACCCTAACACTCCATGCCACATAGACGCACCAAGAAGAACGCCAATAGCCATGCGGGAGAAGATCAAGGCTGAATTAGACAAGATGGAGTCACAGAATGTCATTCGTCGTATTGAGGAGCCAACTGACTGGGTAAGCTCCCTTACATATGTAACCAAATGCGACAACACAATAAGGGTCTGCTTAGACCCAAGGGCACTAAACAAAGCCCTAATGCGGCCGTATCATCAAATCCCAACAGTTGAGGAACTCAATCACCGGTTTGCAGGTGCAAAATATTTCTCAAAACTGGATGCTAAGGCAGGATACTGGTCTATAAAGCTTGACCAGGAAAGCCAGATCCTGACCACTTTTCAAACACCATTTGGAAGGTACTGCTTCCAATGACTTCCATTTGGTTTAAACGTGAGCCAAGACATCTACCAGCTCGAGATGGACAGAATACTTGAGAAGTGCACAGGAGCATGCGGTATAGCGGATGATATTGTTGTATATGGCTCAACAGAACGTGAACATGACAACAACCTAAGGCACCTCATGGAAGTCGCCGCACAAGAGGGCCTCACAATGAATTCCAAGAAATGCGAGATAAAACGCCAGGAAATCTCCTTCTTCGGAAATATATACACCCATTCTGTAATGAAACCTGACCCAGCAAAGGTACGAGACCTACAGGAAATGCCAGAACCACGCAATAAAACAGAACTGTAACAGTTTCTAGGTGTAATGACATATCTATCCCGCTTTATTAAGGATTTCAGCTCAAAAAACCACTGTATTACATGACTTACTTCACAAAGAGTCAGAATTCCAATGGGAGCCACACCACCAGACGGTTTTCAAAAACCTGAAGAGTGAAGTGTCTGAAACGTCCCTGCTTCACTACTTTGACCCCAAGCGCCCAATCTACTTACACTGTGACGCAAGTCTTCATGGAATAGGAGCAGCGCTTCTACAACCAGACTCAGCTGGCAATTTAATGCCTGTCTTATACGCAAGCAAGAGTCTGACACAAACAGAACAACGATACGCATGTATCGAGCGGGAACTACTGGCAATCGTGTTTGGCACACATAGATTCCACACATATTTATACGGTCATGGTTTCCAAATTGTCACTGACCACAAACCTCTTGTCATGATCATTGACAAACCTCTCACCTCAGCTCCAGCTCGCCTACAACGAATGCTCATCCAGCTACAGGGATATAATTTCAGATTATCCTACAACAAGGGATCCGAAAACATATTGGCTGATGGGTTATCACGCCTGCCATCACCTGGTAATTCGGATCCTATCGATCTGGATGTTCAAGTTGACACCATTCGTTTCTCTGCTGACCGCATTGAAAAACTGAGAGACTGCACAACAGCTGACCCTCTGCTTAACCAGCTAAGAGATACCATTGTCATGGGATGGCCTGAGACAATCAAGCAACTGCCTACCGATATCAGAGAATTCTGGAGCCTAAGAGATCAGCTATCAATTGATGACGGCCTTATCCTTAAAGGACAACAAATTGTCATTCCTCAGACCCTCCAAGAAGATATCCTAAAGCAACTCCACACCGCTCACTTAGGACAGGAGAAAACCAAACTCCTAGCCAAAGACACTGTCTATTGGAAAAATATAAACAGAGATATCGAACAATTCACAAGCTCATGTAGCATCTGTCAACAACATCAACCATCACAAATGTCAGAGCCTCTTCTGCAGCACGACATTCCGACAAAGCCATGGGACGTAGTTGGAACAGACCTTTTCGAGCTCCATGGACATCAATGGCTGATCATAGCAGACTACTACTCCAAGTACCCTGTTATCAAACAGTTACCTGCCCACTCACCAAGCAGTGTTGTCATAAAAATAACGCAACAAACCTTCGCGGAGTTTGGCATACCATCAAAAGTGGTTAGTGACAACGGGCCGCACTTCTCAAGCGCCCTTTACCACGAATTTGCCACAGAATGGGGTTTCAACCATCAGACCACCTCACCTCGAAGACCACAGGGAAATGGTTTCATAGAGCGCCAGATAAGGACCGTCAAGACCATCCTCAAAAAGGCCAAGCAATCTAGGACAACACCCGAAATTGCATTATTGCACTGGCGCTGCACACCTATCTCAAACGCCATACCCAGCCCCGCACAGCTACTCATGGGTAGACGAATCCAATCCCCAATTGCAACAAAAATAGAAAACAACCACCAAGATCAGGATCAAATATATGATGCTTTTAAACAAAGGCAACACAAGCAAAAGAAATATTTTGACCAGCATGCACTCAACGAAGACCTACCACCTTTATATCCTGGCCAGAGGATATAAACCCTACACACGGAAACTGGGACTTAGCAACCGTAGCTTCTCAAGCAGATGGTCCCCGATCATATCTCCTACTAACTGCAAATGGATATATGATACGGAGAAACCGGCAGCATATTAGGAGTGCTCCAATAAGGCCAACACCACCACAAACGCCAAAGCATGTAACATTTGCAGAACCACCTGCATGTACAACTCAGTCTCCACAAAGAGACTCCCAACAATACACTCGCAGTGGCAGGATGGTACGACTACCATCAAAAATGAACTTGTGAACATTTTCTAGAGAAGTATAGCAAGCAATTCATGGGGCAGAATAATCCCCTGCTTCGCTGTAGCTATTCAGGCAGTCTACCCTGAATTAGCCCTTACCTTTTATCATATATTGAATATGCTCAATATCATAATCTTCATATTGGTAAAGGGGGATGTAACGATGTTATCGTTTCGTTTCGTTACAATCCTAGTTTTGTAACAACGTTATCATTTCGTTTCATGACAATCCTTGTTTTGTAACAACCACGCATGCACACTGGAAATAAAGGCCTCCATGTTTTATATTTAAAACTAACAACACGCGTCTTTTCGTTTCTCTCTATTAACCAACCACACAACACGAGCTAACACAGCGTGACAACCCCCCACCCCCAAAAACGGAAAACATAAAAATGTTTTCGTAAACTCGTGAAAACTTTTAGATCAACTGAAAAGTAGGTTAAAAAAAAAATGAACCACATTTTTTTTAATAATTTGTTATTTAAAACGTCCGCTCAAGATTCCTCTGCTAATGCCATTCACTACGCGCGTGCGCACGCGAACGCATCATGTAAGAAAATATTACTAAAGGCGGTGAAATGGCGTAAAATAGTCCCAGGGTTCAGGGGTTCATACCATGCAAACGATAAATTTGCGACGGGTTTGATTATCAAATTCGTTTTAAGTGACCCCGAATACCTCTAAAAATCCAAATTAGAGCGGTTCTGTTGTAGCGTAAGGTAACATTTACCAAAAATATTAAATTATAAACTTTGTTACATACAAAATAGTCGTCGCAGTTTTCTTTAATGATAATAAAAAAAAAATCAATTTCAACCATTATCGCATTTTCAACATTTTTTCAATAAAAAGTACAATCTCTTCAAGTTAAGAGTTGTTTTCCTTACATCAGGGACTTTCTATACAAAAGTGCTTATAATGGTTTCGCTCAGTAAGCGAAAGTGTGACATTTGTACAACATTTATTTATTTAAAACCTACCGAGAAACAAATACGAAAGTATCAGTTTCTAACTTGCAATTTAAGGAAAAAAATTACAATAAATAAATTGTTGGAACTAACCAAAGCTGGCATTGCGGCATTGACTAGTGCTTAAAAATAACAATGCGCGGGCGTGAACCTAACACGTACGCAACAATTGATGGAAAAAAAGAAAAGTAAGTTTCTCTAACGTTGTATATGAACGTCTATAAAAGACCGCATTCAGATGAGCTGGGCAGATTCGCTAACGGACGCCCACAAATGACCCGCGCCTTCACGTTTGAATGCATCGTGTTGTCCCGCCAACGATTCGCCCACTTTGAATCTCGCGAATTTGCATGGGGGGGGGGGGTAGCACAGCACAATTCTTGGTGTTTATTTAGAATTAAACCTATTTTAAAACTAAAACCCACAGGAAAATCTTTTAATAAAAAAAATTAAAAAAATGATGTACGTATTCGTCATACAACACGAAGATGTCTTATTACAAAAATCACCTAAATTGAGCAGATAGCATTATTTTAACTAATAAAAAATAAATAAATTTAAAAAAAATTATGGACTAAGCGAGACAGTGCTTTTCGCCATATTTTATAGATAAGGTAGATACAACTCAATTCGAACTATCGAGATCAAAATCAGCCTTGTAGTGGATACAATTTAATATTAAAATCGCTAAAAATCATAAAAGAATTACTCTCGTGTGTGCAGGGTGTCCCAAAAAGATGTACTCACTCTTTGAAAGACAATTCATACTCGAGTTTAAATCCACACAATTAATCATGTATATATATATATATATATATATATATATATATATATATATATATATATATATATATATATATATATATTTTCATAATGGCAAACGTATAACATTTGAAGAAAAAAATATTAAAGTG
Organism: Euprymna scolopes; assembly: GCF_053919585.1. Taxonomy (NCBI): domain Eukaryota; kingdom Metazoa; phylum Mollusca; class Cephalopoda; order Sepiida; family Sepiolidae; genus Euprymna; species Euprymna scolopes. The sequence goes on from NW_027633892.1 coordinate 21,692, forward strand.
CTACATTTTTATGGGGATATCTTCAACATACGGTTTATATTGCAAGACCGGCGTTCATTGAGGATTTTGAAAGTGAAAATCGGATACAATGTCTTGCAATTCCAAATCAAGTGTTTAGCAAAGTTGTCAAATCCATTGTTAGACGTTATCAGTTGTGCTTGGCAAATAGAGAAAGGCAGTTTGAACATTTGTGAACATGGATGCAATGAGAGAGAACATTTATTTACACGAAAATAAAAAATCAAGTTCTATATCAATTTATTTATTTTACTTATCAATTAAACTCTTTAGGAATGTATGTTTGGCAAGAGATATGTACTTATACACAAAATTGTCCAGTCACTCGCGCGCAAATAAATGAACCTTTATTCATTTCAATTTCCCCACGCATTTTGCACAAAAATAAGTTCTAGCAACGACATAATTTCAAATACGCCCACACACTTTTTCTCTCAACAAAGTAAAATGAACATATTTCTGGCGGACATAGTTGAAGACAGTACCACGTGACACAAGCGACCAATGAGAAAATTTAGAAGATTGTCTTTTTAACGCTTTTCCAAAAACCAAAATAACAGCAGTAGCAATCTTGTTTTGGGGCCGGTACAAAATGCATAAAAACGCATCAAACATTCTTTCTTCCCTTCTTTTTCCTTTCTCGCTTCGATGTCACACCAGAACATACCTCTCGTTTTCGTAATATCGTCGTTGTTAAAGCCGTCAAAACCATGATTACACACGCCACGCGGACACTAAAATCAAAAAAAAAAAAAAAAAAAAAAAACACTTCACACGCACCCATTTCGCACAATTTTTAATTAATAACAACGAATTACTTCTCTCGCAAATTACTTTCCTCATGGGATTTTTAAATAAGGCGAACTTCGCCAGTTAAAACACAAACCTTGAAATAAGGACATTATTTTCACACAAGACCTTTACCTTCTAATCCTATTAATTCCATGAAGGACTTTCATCTAACATTCTAATCATAATGACTTCGCAAGAACTTTCACCGATCGGACCTTTGATTATTCAGCTTGTTTTTGTTAAAAAATAAATAAATAAATAAATAAATGCAGTGCATTTTAAACCAGAAGGAGGTGTCATTTTGTTTTATTCCTTTTTATTATTATTTTGTTTGGGGCAAAGAGATTTAATTTCACTTAAACTTCGTTTCCCCTACAAAATGCATGAGTAATGAAAGGTTAAAGAGTGAGTATACATCTTTTGGGACACCCTATATATTATTTTAAAAATATAATTATCCACTGACACGAGTTTCGTCGTCTATGGCTCAGAGTGGCTGAATTTAGCGAGATTTGAAATCGGGACCCCATGATAAAAAGCCTAAGCCTTTACCTCGCACGACGACTGAATATCTCGCGTTTTTATGTATGTTTTTGTTAGCGATACTTTTTGAATTAATTCAATTATTTATGCGAATGTGCATTTTTACCTAAATGCGAGTTAGGAATAACTTTCCCTTTGACCAATTTGGTACTCCCTAAATGGGGAGCGGCATATATTATTTTTAAAATATAATTACCCACTGACACGGGTTTTGTCGTGTGGTATATTTGGTAAAAAAAAAAAAAAAATTAACGTGTAAAAGTGCTCAATACGTTAGTAGAGCTAAATGTTTTTATTATTTCAACCTCGGGTTTTTTTACTTAAATTATTACAAGTCGTGTCAATCGACAGGACAATAAAATTATCCTGCCGATCTCGTCAGACGATCTTGGCTTAGATCGTTTGAGGAGATCGACAGGATAATTTATTGTCGAAAGTTGTGTGTGTGTGTGTGTGTGTGTGTGTGTGTGTGTGTGGAACGATAAAGTTGTCGCCCTAGAAAAGACGACATAATTTCATTTCCGTTTGATGAAAACCGGTTTTTTTGTTGTTGCAGACCATCTACTAGTTGGCCAGTTCTAAGAGCAATGGAAGCCTTCTATCATATCTGAAAGTGACAATCTTCAACGAGCGAGATCGGAGATGCACCACTATACAACTCATGTTCTCTACCGATCAAAGTTATGACAACAGGACTATTGCCAGCACCCTCAAAATACAAATCCGGGCAGTTTAACGCTTGAGGGCACAGCTCAACAGATCGGAACGCATCAGACGACCCACGGTTATGGTCTTTGGTGTGGTTTCAATCGAAAGCCACATCATGCTACCTCACATCTTTGAAGTCGGCTTGAAAGTCAACACCAAAGTGTACCTGGATGTGCTGAAGAGTGAGGTGATCCCCTGGTATCCACCGAGTATTCGCCGAGCTCTTGCCAGCACTTGTGGAAAAGGCATGCGCCCAGTTTCAGACTCGTATCGAGTCAGTGATTCAGGCTGGAGGTGGCTACATTTAATAGATATCAGCTCTAGTACATAATCAAGTTACCTAAATTGATTCTTTTTTGATAAAAGAATTATAAAGCTGTAGTGTCGTTTTCTTTATGGCGACAATGTTATCGTTCTACCCTGTATATTTTAAAGTATGAAAATATATATTTATGGCAATTAAGCTACATAGATGCATCCGCGTTTCATCCCCGTAGGGAATCATCAAGCTACCCACTAAGTCTGACGTTTCCCGTGAGAATGAAACTCGGGCGCCTCTATGTAGTCTAATTGCCGTAAATATATTTTTATAGTTTACTATTAAGCTCTACTCACGCATCGAGCACTGTTGAAGTAAATATAAAAAAATCTATACGCGATGTATTATCTTATATTATACATGTATACAAGAAATAAATCATATGTGCGTATGCATGTAATATCTCTACAATTATATAAATGCAACTTTGTGCGTGCGTGCGAGTTCGTTCCTTATAGACTCCGAAACGGCCGAACAGATTTTCTTAAAAATTTACAAAACTTTAGTGCATAAGTCTGGGAGTGATCTTAGTTAAGTTTTGTCTCAGAATCCCCCCCCCCGATAATTACCGATAATCGAAACAGTTATTTTAATTTATCTATTACCGGTAAAGCTATTTTTCCATGTCATCGCTTTATGATGCTACCACTTCCCTTGGAGGGTTACTTGGCTGAGGAACGTCTTGTGAATGCGCCCAACTCCCCGAGGAATATACGATATCCAAAGATATCTATTAATAGCCACATGTTGGAAACATCAACAAAACGGGTCGATATGTCGTCGGCTATAATTGTCTGGCATGGGTCGCTTCTTGTGTGTTCATTGCGCCGTTACAGGCAGCTTTCTGTAGTCACATTAATGAGAGGAACCGCAGGCTGAAATCGAACACTTGTACAAAAATAGCAAACAAATGCATTTTTTTAAATAAAAAATATAATTTATTTAATAGTTAACACGTAGGAAGCATATTTAGTCGACCCCTTGCGTGAACACCAAATTACTATGTCCTCCGCGTATGGAGTGCAAGCTTCAACTGTTTAAAACAATACAATCGTATTTCAATTCTCTTTCTTCATTGAAAGAGAGAGAAAGGGAGTGACTGAAAGAAATAGAGAAAGAAAGAGAGAGCGACATAAATAGAGAGAAGATATATTCATACAGGTTAAACAGGTTTGTTTTCGAATGCCTCATTGACGAATTCTCCTGGTTTGACCTTTTAAATTCTAAGGTCTTATATCGTTTTGCCTTGGTTTAATATTATAAACAAACTGTCCTTCTTGGCTTGAGTCATCGCAGAACATTTTAAAAATTACAAACACCCGTTTTACACAATTGCGCCGCACAAGTGCAGATCAAGTTAGGCACAAGGTTAATTAATGTAGAAGCCCTCAGCTCCCTCAAAAGGGGCTACGTCATTGTGCAACAGCGTAGCAACAATGATAGAACAACGGGCCGTGTAAATTCTGTGGGTTAAGTTGATAACTTTTCTTTTTTTTTTTTTTTTTTCATGACGTGGTCTGTAGGCTCAAACTCCGCACGTAACTTTTTTATTTTTATTTTTTTTTTTTCATTAACTGCAAAGAATTTTATAAAGACTTAAAAATTTACGGGGTTTTTTTTGTTGTTGTTTGTTTTTTTCTGCATGACGTGGTTTGTAGGTTCAAATTCCGTACGTAAATTTCTTAAAGTTTTTTTTTTTTTTTTTTTTTTAACTGGAAAGAAATTTATATAAAATAATTTTAGAGTGTAATGTAGAATAACATTTTGGACTAAGTTACTGCATGGAGGCATGTGAAGTTTCCTCTCGGGCGATTTCATGGATTTCGATGACAAAAATATAGGGATGTGAAATATTCGTTGATCATCATTCAATCCCGAGCAACGTCAGGTCTCCCTGCTAGTAATATATATATATATATATATATATATATATATATATATATATATAATCTCAAGCATCGTCGTCATCGTGTTAGCATCTATTTTACATACGGATACA
>NW_027633893.1:2500-26042 GCF_053919585.1 Euprymna scolopes
CTCTGTGCGGTACATACAGCGCCTAGCCTTCCCAAATGGTCACCCATCTGATACTGGCCAGGTCAACGTTGCTTAACTTCAGTGATACAATGAGAACCGGTGTGTCAACATGACTTGGCCGTGTGTATATATATATATATATATATATATATATATATATATATATATATATATACAATTTCTTGCTAAATATAATAGTTTTAAATGGATGCTCAATACTCTGAAGACCCGAGCAAAATGTATTAATCTAAGTTAATGAAATATGTCCTCATTATATCAACATCATGTGAAAGACAGTGAAATACCGTGTGTATATATATATATATATATATATATATATATATATATATATATATATATATATACATACACGGTATTTACGGAATACGGGAAGTAAACAAATTAGCAATAAAGTTGGCAAATTGAAACCTAGAGAGGCATACATTTTGCTCAAAGACCACAAATGTGACTTCAATAACAATCTTAGCGCCCGCTTGATAAACCAAACTAAACCCGAAGTAGGTAGAATTAGCAAAGCAATACTTTCTAGAATAAACAAACAAATCAAACAAGACCTATAATTAAACCAGTGGGCAAATACTGCCGAAGCAATCACTTGGTTAAAAAAATATAGAAAACAAAAATAAATGTACGTTTATACAGTTCGACATCATAGACTTCTATCCCTCGATATCCACAGAACATTTCAACATTGCCCTAGAATTTGCCGAGGCATACACTGATATATCCTCGGAAAAAATCAACATCATTAAAAATGTAGAAAATCAGTTCTAATAAATAACAATAACCAATGGATAAAAACTAAAATGACAAATTCGTTTGATTTAGCGATGGGTGCCCGGGATTCTGCGGAGGCATCAGATATTGTGGGATTATTCATTCAATATACCCTCACAAGCATATTTGATACTACGGATATCGGCCTCTATAGAGATGATGGACTAGCTTGATTAAAAGACTCCAACAAAGTCAAGGGAGATAACTTTAAGAAAATCATACACAAGGAAATGAGAAAATTAGGCCTAAAACTGGACGTCACGTTAAATTTAGATAAAAACACATATGAACCCTACTTAAAAGATAACGCTAATCCAATATACGAAAACCCTAAGTCCAATCACCCACTATCAATTATAAAACAGATTTCTAACTCGATCGTAAGTAGACTCAGCAATAACTCAAGCGATGAAAATGTATTTAACAGGTCAACCAATATTTATGAAACAGCCCTAAAAAAATAGTGGGTACAAAAATATTGATATCAAATATAAGCAACAAAACACCAATAACTATAATAAAATTAAAAAATAGAAACAAAAGAAATATAATCTGGCATACGGCGCCATACAATCAAATGTTTAAAACAAAACTTGGCAAGAAATTTGTAGATCTTATCGAAATGCACTTTCCCGCAACCAGCCCCTTACACAAAATTTTCAATAAAAATGCCCTAAAGTTATCCTACAACTGCTGCGAAAATTTAGAAATGATAATTAAGGCACATAACAAAATATTAAATAAAAGCAATTAAAACAACAAAATAAACAATAAAAAAAGTGGACACCATGACAAAAATAAAACTAACACAAAAAAAAACACATATGTAACTAGTAGAAATAATAATAATAATAAACCAACTCTGGACAATAACCACCATACTAGAAATATAAATACTAATAACGAACAAGATAAAAGCAATGTATATGACTTCCTTAGATTTCAAAACTCGATAGTATGATCACAAGATTACATTCAACAATAAAAAAAAAAACACCGTATGAAAACAACGCTAGCAAACAAATACTGGGAACTCACGGAAAGCAGACATTCGCCGGTAGTCGAATGAAAAATAGTAAGACAAGCAAATACATGTAGAGACCTAGACGATCCATGTAGATTATGCTTTCACGAAAAATTTGCTATCCTATACTTTAAAGAACCTCAGCATCTATTAAACTGTAGGAGAGAAATAGCGAACAACTGTGTTCACAGGATAAAATTTACTCTAGGATAGAGATACAAAATAATTTTAAAACTAACAATAGAAAATAAACAAATAAAATAAATAATTAAAACATGCATATACATAAATTATCATGCACACACACACACACACACACACACACACACACACACACATATATATATATAAACTAACATATTAAATACTAAAAAACTTAACATAGATTTAAAACAGGTTAAGACACAAGATATCTACGCTAAATAACAAACACAAAGGAACGGGTCAACCAGAGGTCAAATGGGCATCTGTCCTGTAAGTGCCAGCTCATTGGCTGATTAGGAAGGGTACTGTGAATATTAGAAAGTTGATTGGCTGACAAAAAACTCAATAGAATGTGCGTATATAAAAAACATAAGACAACGACAAAATTCTCGCATAAGCCTGAAGAATCCTAGAGTGGATGAAACGCGGAATATTCAGTGTAGCTTAATCGCCATATATATTTTATGACTTACTAACTAGCTTTACCTACGTATTGAGCACTTTTGAAGTAAATACTTAAAGTTTATGCATAAATTTATACTTTCGTATATTTATGTGATTAAATGAAGTAGTTTATATATATATATATATATATATATATATACACACACACACACACATATATATATATGCACACACACACATATATATATATATATATATATGATTGCTGCATCTTTCCAGATGATCGGCATCACATTGAGTTCTCCCAATCTCGTCCTCCGTTTCATCTCAGATGACTCTGCACTCCTGCCGCAGATTTTCACATCTTGAAGCAGATGTGACATACAAATTCAGTAATTTCCACTCAGTTGTCTTCATCTGGAGGTTGAAGGGTATTCCTAAGAACAATCACGTGTCTTCTCAAACCAGCAGCATACTTGCAAACTTTGCTGCATATTAAACAGATCGTTTGGTTTGAACTAATAGGTGCAAAGTTTACCTGAGCAGGAGTTTTGTGCGATTTAAGTTGGTTGACGTAGCCAGCTTTTGACAAAAGCACTCGTTCACAAGTGTCGCATTTCCAGCTCTGTGTGTCATAGTTAAGACCGTCAATTAAACCTTTGCGAAGCTCTCGCTTCAGATTGCTGTGGGCCTGCTTTCTTTTCTCTAGAGCATCACAACTTTCAGGTACAAGCTTTCGCCACTTCGGCCTTTGCAGAGTAAGTTTTTCCGATGTGTCGATGTCGATTTGTAAGACTTTCAAAGTATTCTTTGTAGAATCCTGAACCTCTTCCTAGGCTTGTGTTGAGGGCGCTTGCCATTTTCCAGCGCCCCGTAAAAAATTGTTTTCACAGCCTACAATCTTTCATTCGAACCAAGTGGCCCACCCAGCACATGTGAGATCTGATTACAAGGGTCTCAACACTAGAACAACATGCTCTCACAAGGACTTCAGTATCGGGTACTTGTGCTTGCCACTTGATGTTTAAGATACGTCTCAAGCATTTTTGGTGAAATCGTTCCAGCCATTTTATGTGCCTTTTATGCAATGTCCACGTCTCCGATGAATATAAGTGTCGTTAGCACACAGGTTTTGTAAACGCAGATCTTAGTCCTGTCTGTGATTCCACGATCAGACCACACTCTCTTCTCCAACCTTCCAAAAGCTACAGATGCCTTCTGAATTCACCTGTGGATTTTAGTGTCGAGACAGCCATCCCTCGACATAGAACTACCAAGATACACAAATGAATCAACTACTCTGTTTAGCACAACAGACCATGATGTTGAGCTCCACGTATGACAGGCCCGATGCAGGAGTGAACATCACCTTTGTTTTAGACAGACTGATCCTCAGACGAAAGACAGTGCAGGAGTCAGCAAAGCTATCCATTATATGCTGCTCATTGTGTGACAAAAAAACAGCTTAAACTTACCGTGTTGAAAAAAACGTCTGGTGTCGCTAGAGGGTGTAGAACAGATACATATATTATTACACTTCGAATTATTTACTTGCGAAGAATTTTCATTTTAAACCAATTAAGCATGAGGCCATTCGAAAGTTTGTAACTATTAGGCCGTTCCCCGAGCATCTTTTTTTAAGCATTACAACCTCTTGTATTACATTTTATTGAGGATGGGTAGTGCAATATTGTTTTTTTTGTTATGAAAATTCCTCCTCCCAGCCATTGCCTCTTTTGAGGATGTAAGTGTAGTATATGTTCGTACACCTCATCTTCATCACACTGACACACCGGTTCCCGTTAGATCACCGAAGTTAAGCAACGTTGCACCAAGTGAGTACTAAATGGTGACGATTTGGGAATAACAAGTGCTATATGTGCTCTCCGCTTATCTCTGCATTGTTTCCAGTCGTCCTGGACTTCTATTGCTACTGGAATCAGGTAGTGCCGACTCAGGAGAGATGAAGTTTGGGATTGCGTAACTCTTGCTTCAGGATTGCATGCGCAGGGACTTACAAGAGGTATCCATTGTCTTCCGAGACAGAACGGGGCCATTAAGCAACTTTTCTGACCTAGAATGCACCAAACATTGATGTTATTGTTTTTCCTTTCTCTTTGCAAAATTCAATCATGTTCTGCGAAAACAAAAACAATTTTCCTCCACAAAACAACCAAACACCATGAATAAATATTTGGAAATATAAAGAACTTGGAACGTAAGTCTTTTTACTTTGTTTTTTTTTTTTTTTTTCCAAAATAACTGGATTCAACATGAAATAACCCGAAAAAGGTTTATATGCCGTAAAACAAAACAAACAAAACTGACAACACGTCCAGATTTTGACTGATCGACTCAATTCAATCATGTATATTTTTTAACCTTAATATTTTTCTCCAACCCTTCTCCTTTCATTGTCATTTATCACGCAAACTTTTCATTCTATTTATAATCTCTACCCTTAGTTATTAATTAGTTGTAATTACAAATCAAATAGGAGTGGCCGCTATAAATAGACAAAGTGAGTGTTCATTCACAGAGAAAAACAATTTTAAAAAAATAAATACACCCTATTTTTTTTTCCTAATAACTGAAATGTTTAATCAGATGTTCAAGCATATTAAGACATCTAAGACAGTGGACGGAGAACGTGGAGGTATTCTTTACAAGGTTTTTAAAGTACTTCTTGAAACCAGAGGTATCAATGGCTGATAGAAATATTATTGTATAATATAGCTAATAAATACAATATTTTCTTATAAAGGTAACCGCTTTTTTATTTCTCCAAAAATACAGAATGGTATATATATATATATATATATATATATATATATATATATATATATATATATATATATATATAATAAGCTCATAAGATTTTATTTATTTTATTGAGTAACTTGTCTAAACAAAAACATACATTATATGGATGGTTTCGTTTACATAACAAGTAGCATTAGTATATCTATACTATTTCTCTCCGCCCCTCTCTCTCTCATATATATATATATATATATATATATATATATATATATATATATATATTTATATATATATACGGCATAATCACGTTGACACACCGGTTCTGGTCAGATCACCGAAGTTAAGATCTAATTTATTTTCTTTCATAAAATGTATATATATGTATATATGACATCTAATTTACATAAGGAAAACACGTTGCTCTCCCCCATCATTATATATAGTCCCAATCCTCCGACTCTCCCGTCAATGACCATCCCTCTTGAAGAAGCCCGCATAAATCGGGCGAAACTTTGAGTATTCAGGTCCTTCAACCTCCATTTTATTTCATATCGTCGGATTAAATCCAGCTCAACAATCTTATATATATATATATATATATATATATATATATATGAGCAAACAGTTAATAAAACATGTTAAAAAACACTTTGAAAAAAAATTAAAAACATATTTAATCTGAAAAGGAAACACTTGATAAATGGATAGTCCTTAATCCGCGGAGTTTCGAAAAAATACTTTCCTTCTCATCAGAAGGTAGGAATTAGCAAAATGCGGGATCGGATTTTGCATACAAAAGTATTTGATGAAACAACAAGTAAGTCAAAGATCTTACTTGATAACAAAAAGTGAAGCAGAGGGAATATGGTGAAAAAAAAAGGTGATTACACGTGAATGGATAGTCTGGTGAAAGGTAAATTATCCAATGACGGCAAAATCCAAAAATATAACTCCAAGAAAGTTAATTGAATTTCCATTTGGACAAGTAAAATCCAAGGAAATCACGTAATTGGAAGATGGTTCAAAATAATCCAAAAGGCCTAAGTTGTATATATATATATATATACTTATCCACAGACAGTACTGTTTCGCTGTTTCACAGCTCATTTGTGCGGCTAGACAAGCAACTACCTCAAGCTAGGATTGAAACCCGACCGCCCAAACAACAGTCAACGCTTGTAACCATTACGCTATACGGCTGCTGCTGTGCAGGTAGTGAAGGTTGAGCTTTCTGGTTGATGATATAACGGTTTTCTGTGAGCGAAAAATAATATTCTGTAAAGACTAGACTTCTTGGTTTATCTATAACTGAGCAAAATATATATGCAAACAGGGCATTTATTTGCTTCCCACTGAGCAAATTAGGCACAAGGCCGTTTTTTTAATGTGCAGAGTGAAGGGGAAATGGGGACCAGCTCCCCGGGGAGTAGGGGAGATGGATAGTGACAATTGGTATGAAGGGTTTCCCCTACATTGACCAATAACTTATATGTGGGGTTGTCCCCCTACATATGGTCTTTGCTTGCAGTATCTGCCGGAACAGATACTACACTTCGAGGTATTTATTTGCTCCCCCACTGAGCAAATTAGGCACAAGGCCGATTTTTAAAGTGAGGAGTGAAGGGGAAATGGGGACCAACTCCCCGGGGAGTAGGGGAGCTGGATAGTGACAATTGGTATGAAGGGTTGCCCCTACATTGACCAAGGTCTTATATGTGGAGTTGCCCCCACATATGGTCTTTGCTAGCAGTATCTGCCGGAACAGATGGTATTTATTTGCTCCCCCACCGAGCAAATAAGGCACAAGGCCAATTTTTAATGTGAGGAGTGAAGGGAGAGGGAAGGGAAAAAGGGGACCAGCTCCCGAGAGGTGGGAAATGGGAGCTGGTTAAAGGTCAGGCATGTGGGGTTGCCACCACATCTGGTCTTTGCTAGTCATAGCTAGTCATAGCTTGCAGTATCTGCCGGAACAGATACTACACTTTGATGGTATTTATTTGCTCCCCCACCGAGCAAATTAGGCACAAGGCCGATTTTTTAATGTGAGGAGTGAAGAGAGGGGGAAGGGAAAAAGGGGACCAGCTCCCGAGAGGTGGGAAATGGGAGCTGGTTAAAGGTCAGGCATGTGGGGTTGCCCCCACATCTGGTCTTTGCTAGTCATAGCTAGTCATAGCTTGCAGTATCTGCCGGAACAGATACTACACTTTGATCCCGGCCTGAAGGCCAAGAACCAATATATATGCAAACAGTATGTATGGCTCTACTTTCTCTCTCTCTCTCTCTCTCTCTCTCTCTCTCTCTATATATATATATATATATATATATATATATATATATATATAGGTACTTGGTTGCTGATCACATTTCTATGAGCGACTGTTCGGATTTCGAATCTCTGCGGGAATCGTAAACGATAAAGCCAAAGTCGTTTTTCCTATATACTTTAATAATTCATGCATGTTAAAATATAATTTAGCTTAGGGATTGAGTTATGTTTGAAATAGTTTTTTTAACTATTCTAATTAATTGTAATTTATTGTTATCTGAACCAGTCGCTTATTTTTCATTCAGCAAATAGAAACTTAAACAAAATGCGAGTAGAACATATTTTCGCATGTTTTCGGACATTCATTGAATTTGTTTCTATTGGTATTTTTAATTTTCGATTTGTGGGCGATTATCAAAGCTCGTCTATGACTCAAATGAGACCTCTGTTTTGTCCTTCGTTCTAACTCGACGGGCCTTACACTACCTTTAATAATATAAATAAAAAAAAATACTTTAACATAAGTTATAACAGAAAACTTATCCAGGTAGGTAGAAGAGTAACTTAGCTTGCCTTTGGTAACAGTTATTTGTTGTGTATGTTTTATACCTTTCTTTTTCTTTTTTTTTTTTTTGTTTGTTGACTATTCTAGAAAATCACCCTTTTCCCCTTTCTCTTTCTCTCTTTCTCACCCCCCCCCTTTCTCTATAGTTAAGGACGCTTCGGGCGATAGACAATACACATTCCCCCCTTCGAAACAAGGGGATAATACATGGGGGAAATTCCCTCCTATGACTGACATGTTACGCTTTTATATTGGCTAAAAGGAATTCCGTATATCCATCCGCTGTCCTCCATTTCTCGCCATAGTTTTATAACGCCCGAAAGTGCACAATGAGGTTGAGCAGTGCACTGTGTGTCTGATGAGTCGCCCATTGTCATTCGAGTGTTTTAAAACAGGTGTGAAAATTGGAATCGGTCGATGACCGGTCCCTCTCCCACACCTTCCTTGGGTAGTCTTATTCATTTGTTGGGGAAATCGGGGTGCGAGCGAGGCTTTCTTATCGCAAAATGACTCACCAACCACGTTTAACACTGATGTTGCTTTAAACCAATCGACCATGCTGACTAACATCCTTATCCGATCGCCAAAATTCACCTTCGGGATTGAAATCCATATTTGCACTTACGAACAGGGAAAAACGCGGTTATTATATTTTTTATTTTTTATGTAATAGGAAAGAGTTCTAATGGATGTAATTAAGCATTTATTTTTTATGTTGTTAATTATAACGTTATCCGCTTTCTTAATGTTTTTGTTTCGTTTTATGTTTATTTTACTTTTATTTCATTTTATTTATTTATTTTTTTGTTTAATCGGAACAGGTGGAATGCGATTTATGCTAACACCAGTACTCCGTTTCAGTACGAATCTTTTTTCTTGTCTGGCGAGACACTAATGGACGACAAATTCATCAATTATTTGCCGTTCAACGACGGCAATAAACACCAGATCGGGTTTTCATGTATGGAAAATCCAGTTTATAAAAAAAACAACATTGCACCAATCGAGAAAAGTTTCTCGTTCTCTCTTTCCCCTCTCTGTCTCTTTCACCCCTCTCTATGTCACTTTCGCCCCTCTCTGTCTCTTTCACCCCTCTCTATGTCTCTTTCACCCCTCTCTATGTCTCTTTCATCCCTCTCTGTCTCTTTCATCCCTCTCTGTCTCTTTCACCCCTCTCTATGTCTCTTCCACCCCTCTCTATGTCTCTTTCGCCTCTCTCTATGTCTCTTTCACCCCTCTCTATGTCTCTTCCACCCCTCTCTGTCTCTTTCACCTCTCTCTATGTCTCTTTCACCTCTCTCTATGTCTCTTTCACCCCTCTCTATGTCTCTTTCACCCCTCTCTATGTCTCTTCCACCCCTCTCTATGTCTCTTCCACCCCTCTCTATGTCTCTTTCACCTCTCTCTGTCTCTTTCACCCCTCTCTATGTCTCTTTCACCCCTCTCTATGTCTCTTTCACCCCTCTCTATGTCTCTTTCACCCCTCTCTATGTCTCTTTCACCCCTCTCTATGTCTCTTTCACCCCTCTCTATGTCTCTTTCACCCCTCTCTATGTCTCTTCCACCCCTCTCTATGTCTCTTTCACCTCTCTCTATGTCTCTTTCACCTCTCTCTATGTCTCTTTCACCTCTCTCTATGTCTCTTTCACCCCTCTCTATGTCTCTTTCACCCCTCTCTCCTCTTTGCGTCTCTCTCTTCTCTCCCTTCTTTGCGTCTCTTTCTTCTCTTCCCTCTTTGCGTCTCTTTCTTCTCTTCCCTCTTTGCGTCTCTCTCTTCTCTCCCCTCTTTGCGTCTCTCTCTTCTCTCCCCTCTTTGCGTCTCTCTTCTCTCCACTCTCTGCGTCTCTCTTCTCTCCACTCTCTGCGTCTCTCTCTTCTCTCCCCTCTCTGCGTCTCTCTCTTCTCTCCCCTCTCTGCGTCTCTCTCTTCTCTCCCCTCTCTGCGTCTCTCTCTTCTCTCCCCTCTCTGCGTCTCTCTCTTCTCTCCCCTCTCTGCGTCTCTCTCTTCTCTCCCCTCTCTGCGTCTCTCTCTTCTCTCCCCTCTCTGCGTCTCTCTCTTCTCTCCCCTCTCTGCGTCTCTCTCTTCTCTCCCCTCTCTGCGTCTCTCTCTTCTCTCCCCTCTCTGCGTCTCTCTCTTCTCTCCCCTCTCTGCGTCTCTCTCTTCTCTCCCCTCTCTGCGTCTCTCTCTTCTCTCCCCTCTCTGCGTCTCTCTCTTCTCTCCCCTCTCTGCGTCTCTCTCTTCTCTCCCCTCTCTGCGTCTCTCTCTTCTCTCCCCTCTCTGCGTCTCTCTCTTCTCTCCCCTCTCTGCGTCTCTCTCTTCTCTCCCCTCTCTGCGTGTCTCTCTTCTCTCCCCTCTCTGCGTCTCTCTCTTCTCTCCCCTCTCTGCGTCTCTCTCTTCTCTCCCCTCTCTGCGTCTCTCTCTTCTCTCCCCTCTCTGCGTCTCTCTCTTCTCTCCCCTCTCTGCGTCTCTCTCTTCTCTCCCCTCTCTGCGTCTCTCTCTTCTCTCCCCTCTCTGCGTCTCTCTCTTCTCTCCCCTCTCTGCGTCTCTCTCTTCTCTCCCCTCTCTGCGTCTCTCTCTTCTCTCCCCTCTCTGCGTCTCTCTCTTCTCTCCCCTCTCTGCGTCTCTCTCTTCTCTCCCCTCTCTGCGTCTCTCTCTTCTCTCCCCTCTCTGCGTCTCTCTCTTCTCTCCCCTCTCTGCGTCTCTCTCTTCTCTCCCCTCTCTGCGTCTCTCTCTTCTCTCCCCTCTCTGCGTCTCTCTCTTCTCTCCCCTCTCTGCGTCTCTCTCTTCTCTCCCCTCTCTGCGTCTCTCTCTTCTCTCCCCTCTCTGCGTCTCTCTCTTCTCTCCCCTCTCTGCGTCTCTCTCTTCTCTCCCCTCTCTGCGTCTCTCTCTTCTCTCCCCTCTCTGCGTCTCTCTCTTCTCTCCCCTCTCTGCGTCTCTCTCTTCTCTCCCCTCTCTGCGTCTCTCTCTTCTCTCCCCTCTCTGCGTCTCTCTCTTCTCTCCCCTCTCTGCGTCTCTCTCTTCTCTCCCCTCTCTGCGTCTCTCTCTTCTCTCCCCTCTCTGCGTCTCTCTCTTCTCTCCCCTCTCTGCGTCTCTCTCTTCTCTCCCCTCTCTGCGTCTCTCTCTTCTCTCCCCTCTCTGCGTCTCTCTCTTCTCTCCCCTCTCTGCGTCTCTCTCTTCTCTCCCCTCTCTGCGTCTCTCTCTTCTCTCCCCTCTCTGCGTCTCTCTCTTCTCTCCCCTCTCTGCGTCTCTCTCTTCTCTCCCCTCTCTGCGTCTCTCTCTTCTCTCCCCTCTCTGCGTCTCTCTCTTCTCTCCCCTCTCTGCGTCTCTCTCTTCTCTCCCCTCTCTGCGTCTCTCTCTTCTCTCCCCTCTCTGCGTCTCTCTCTTCTCTCCCCTCTCTGCGTCTCTCTCTTCTCTCCCCTCTCTGCGTCTCTCTCTTCTCTCCCCTCTCTGCGTCTCTCTCTTCTCTCCCCTCTCTGCGTCTCTCTCTTCTCTCCCCTCTCTGCGTCTCTCTCTTCTCTCCCCTCTCTGCGTCTCTCTCTTCTCTCCCCTCTCTGCGTCTCTCTCTTCTCTCCCCTCTCTGCGTCTCTCTCTTCTCTCCCCTCTCTGCGTCTCTCTCTTCTCTCCCCTCTCTGCGTCTCTCTCCTCTCTCCCCTCTCTGCGTCTCTCTCTTCTCTCCCCTCTCTGCGTCTCTCTCCTCTCTCCCCTCTCTGCGTCTCTCTCTTCTCTCCCCTCTCTGCGTCTCTCTCCTCTCTCCCCTCTCTGCGTCTCTCTCTTCTCTCCCCTCTCTGCGTCTCTCTCCTCTCTCCCCTCTCTGCGTCTCTCTCCTCTCTCCCCTCTCTGCGTCTCTCTCCTCTCTCCCCTCTCTGCGTCTCTCTCCTCTCTCCCCTCTCTGCGTCTCTCTCCTCTCTCCCCTCTCTGCGTCTCTCTCCTCTCTCCCCTCTCTGC
Source organism: Euprymna scolopes (assembly GCF_053919585.1). Lineage (NCBI taxonomy): Eukaryota > Metazoa > Mollusca > Cephalopoda > Sepiida > Sepiolidae > Euprymna > Euprymna scolopes. The sequence goes on from NW_027633893.1 coordinate 14,471, forward strand.
GTCTCTCTCCTCTCTCCCCTCTCTGCGTCTCTCTCCTCTCTCCCCTCTCTGCGTCTCTCTCCTCTCTCCCCTCTCTGCGTCTCTCTCCTCTCTCCCCTCTCTGCGTCTCTCTCCTCTCTCCCCTCTTTGCGTCTCTCTCCTCTCTCCCCTCTTTGCGTCTCTCTCCTCTCTCCCCTCTTTGCGTCTCTCTCCTCTCTCTCCGTCTCTCTCTTCTGTCCCCTCTTTGCGTCTCTCTCTTCTGTCCCCTCTTTGCGTCTCTCTCTTCTGTCCCCTCTTTGCGTCTCTCTCTTCTGTCCCCTCTTTGCGTCTCTCTCTTCTGTCCCCTCTTTGCGTCTCTCTCTTCTGTCCCCTCTTTGCGTCTCTCTCTTCTGTCCCCTCTTTGCGTGTCTCTCTTCTCTCCCCTCTTTGCGTGTCTCTCTTCTCTCCCCTCTTTGCGTGTCTCTCTTCTCTCCCCTCTTTGCGTCTCTCTCTTCTCTCCCCTCTTTGCGTCTCTCTCTTCTCTCCCCTCTTTGCGTCTCTCTCTTGTCTCCTCTCTTTGCGTATCTTACTTCTCTCCCCTTCTCCTTCTCTGCCTCTCTCCTTCTCTGTCTCTGCCTCTCTCCTTCTCCTTCTCTGTCTCTCTCCTTCTCCTTCTCTGTCTCTCTCCTTCTCCTTCTCTGTCTCTCTCCTTCTCCTTCTCTGTCTCTCTCCTTCTCCTTCTCTGTCTCTCTCCTTCTCCTTCTCTGTCTCTCTCCTTCTCCTTCTCTGTCTCTCTCCTTCTCCTTCTCTGTCTCTCTCCTTCTCCTTCTCTGTCTCTCTCCTTCTCCTTCTCTGTCTCTCTCCTTCTCCTTCTCTGTCTCTCTCCTTCTCCTTCTCTGTCTCTTCCTCTCTCCTTCTCCTTCTCTGTCTCTGCCTCTCTCCTTCTCCTTCTCTGTCTCTGCCTCTCTGCCTCTCTGTCCCTCGCCCCTCTCCGTCCTCCCCTACCCTCTGTTTCTCTGTTTCTCCTCTCTCTATTTCAATTTCTCCCCCTTCAGTATCTCTCTCTTTATATATACACACAGTGGGTAGCAAATGTATTTGGTACATTGTTTTGGGTTTTTTTTTTTGTTCTTTTTTATCCTCGAGTGGCCTCTGGGCTTTGATAAGTTGTGATTCCATTGTAAAAAAGAATACAGTTGGTGATTAAGATTGAGTCATATTTTACAAAAATGAGCACAAATTTAACCATATTCAACAATAAGTTTCGAAGGAAACACTCATTCTAAGTTAAACTTTTGTCAGTTATCAACGAGTCAAAAATTCACTCTCCCTCTCTTTCTCTCTCTTTCTGACTTTGTCTCTCTTTCTCGCTAACCTAAATCATTTGTGTAAATGCTCTTTATAGATAAATGATCTTATTATTTTAATAAAGCATTTCCATTTATTTTGGTTTTAGTTTTTCCACGTAAATTATATATAAAGAAAATGTTAGACGAGTTACACCACCACTTTCCTCCCCCTTGAATACTTCCAATCCCATCATGCTGATCTGTATGCGAGAAGTTCACGCTGATGCAGAGATGTTTGGGTAAAGGATGCTATAGTTCTGGGGATGTGCTGATTGCTTATTGATTAGTTTCCAATCAATTGAACGGATGATCCATTACGACTGCAAATGGAATCTTTCCCCACGAATAATGGAAAGCAAATCCTCAGGGTTTCAACGTTGCGTTCGATTAAACAATCTGCAACAGTAAAAAAAAAAATAATAATAAAAATTAAAAAAAAATCTTTTATGGTTTTAAAAGAGCAAAGGTTTTATCCCGATCTCCCACCCACTGTCTCTCTCTCCCTCTCTCCCTCTCATACCTACCCTAAATCACACTCTCTCCCACTCCCTGAGATTCTCTCTCATCTGTCTTTCTCCTTCCCTCTTTCTCTGTCTGACTTTCTCCTTCCCTCTTTCTCTGTCTGACTTTCTCCTTCCCTCTTTCTCTGTCTGACTTTCTCCTTCCCTCTCTCTCTTTCTCAGACTTTCTGCTTCCCTCTCTCTCTCTTTCTCTGACTTTCTCCTTCCCTCTCTCTCTCTCTTCCTCTGACTTTCTCCTTCCCTCTCTCTCTTCCTCTGACTTTCTCCTTCCCTCTCTCTCTTCCTCTGACTTTCTCCTTCCCTCTCTCTCTTTCTCTTACTTTCTCCTTCCCTCTCTCTCTTTCTCTTACTTTCTCCTTCCCTCTCTCTCTTTCTCTTACTTTCTCCTTCCCTCTCTCTCTTTCTCTTACTTTCTCCTTCCCTCTCTCTCTTTCTCTGACTTTCTCCTTCCCTCTCTCTTTTTCCCTGACTTTCTCCTTCCCTCTCTCTCTTTCTCTGACTTTCTCCTTCCCTCTCTCTCTTTCTCTGACTTTCTCCATCCCTCTCTCTCTCTGACTTTCTCCATCCCTCTCTCTCTCTCTGACTTTCTCCATCCCTCTCTCTCTCTCTGACTTTCTCCATCCCTCTCTCTCTCTCTGACTTTCTCCATCCCTCTCTCTCTCTCTCTCTCTCTCTCTCTCTGACTTTCTCCATCCCTCTCTCTCTCTCTGACTTTCTCCATCCCTCTCTCTCTCTGACTTTCTCCATCCCTCTCTCTCTCTCTGACTTTCTCCATCCCTCTCTCTCTCTGACTTTCTCCATCCCTCTCTCTCTCTGACTTTCTCCATCCCTCTCTCTCTCTGACTTTCTCCATCCCTCTCTCTCTCTCTGACTTTCTCCATCCCTCTCTCTCTCTCTGACTTTCTCCATCCCTCTCTCTCTCTCTGACTTTCTCCATCCCTCTCTCTCTCTTACTTTCTCCATCCCTCTCTCTCTGACTTTCTCCATCCCTCTCTCTCTCTCTGACTTTCTCCATCCCTCTCTCTCTCTGACTTTCTCCATCCCTCTCTCTCTCTCTGACTTTCTCCATCCCTCTCTCTCTCTCTGACTTTCTCCATCCCTCTCTCTCTCTGACTTTCTCCATCCCTCTCTCTCTCTGACTTTCTCCATCCCTCTCTCTCTCTCTCTGACTTTCTCCATCCCTCTCTCTCTCTCTCTCTGACTTTCTCCATCCCTCTCTCTCTCTCTGACTTTCTCCATCCCTCTCTCTCTCTCTCTGACTTTCTCCATCCCTCTCTCTCTCTCTCTGACTTTCTCCATCCCTCTCTCTCTCTCTCTGACTTTCTCCATCCCTCTCTCTCTCTCTCTGACTTTCTCCATCCCTCTCTCTCTCTCTCTGACTTTCTCCATCCCTCTCTCTCTCTCTCTCTGACTTTCTCCATCCCTCTCTCTCTCTCTCTGACTTTCTCCATCCCTCTCTCTCTCTCTCTGACTTTCTCCATCCCTCTCTCTCTCTCTCTGACTTTCTCCATCCCTCTCTCTCTCTCTCTGACTTTCTCCATCCCTCTCTCTCTCTCTCTGACTTTCTCCATCCCTCTCTCTCTCTCTCTGACTTTCTCCATCCCTCTCTCTCTCTCTCTGACTTTCTCCATCCCTCTCTCTCTCTCTGACTTTCTCCATCCCTCTCTCTCTCTCTCTGACTTTCTCCATCCCTCTCTCTCTCTCTCTCTGACTTTCTCCATCCCACTCTCTGTCTCTCTCTGACTTTCTCCATCCCACTCTCTGTCTCTCTCTGACTTTCTCCATCCCTCTCTCTCTCTCTCTGACTTTCTCCATCCCTCTCTCTCTCTCTCTGACTTTCTCCATCCCTCTCTCTCTCTCTCTGACTTTCTCCATCCCTCTCTCTCTCTCTGACTTTCTCCATCCCTCTCTCTCTCTCTCTGACTTTCTCCATCCCTCTCTCTCTCTCTCTGACTTTCTCCATCCCTCTCTCTCTCTCTCTGACTTTCTCCATCCCTCTCTCTCTCTCTCTGACTTTCTCCATCCCTCTCTCTCTCTCTCTGACTTTCTCCATCCCTCTCTCTCTCTCTCTGACTTTCTCCATCCCTCTCTCTCTCTCTCTGACTTTCTCCATCCCTCTCTCTCTCTCTCTCTCTGACTTTCTCCATCCCTCTCTCTCTCTCTCTGACTTTCTCCATCCCTCTCTCTCTCTCTCTGACTTTCTCCATCCCTCTCTCTCTCTCTGACTTTCTCCATCCCTCTCTCTCTCTCTCTGACTTTCTCCATCCCTCTCTCTCTCTCTCTGACTTTCTCCATCCCTCTCTCTCTCTCTCTGACTTTCGCCATCCCTCTCTCTCTCTCTGACTTTCTCCATCCCTCTCTCTCTCTCTCTGACTTTCTCCATCCCTCTCTCTCTCTCTCTGACTTTCTCCATCCCTCTCTCTCTCTCTCTGACTTTCTCCATCCCTCTCTCTCTCTCTCTGACTTTCTCCATCCCTCTCTCTCTCTCTCTCTGACTTTCTCCATCCCTCTCTCTCTCTCTCTCTGACTTTCTCCATCCCTCTCTCTCTCTCTCTCTGACTTTCTCCATCCCTCTCTCTCTCTCTCTCTGACTTTCTCCATCCCTCTCTCTCTCTCTCTGACTTTCTCCATCCCTCTCTCTCTCTCTCTGACTTTCTCCATCCCTCTCTCTCTCTCTCTGACTTTCTCCATCCCTCTCTCCCTCTCTCTGACTTTCTCCATCCCTCTCTCTCTCTCTCTGACTTTCTCCATCCCTCTCTCTCTCTCTCTGACTTTCTCCATCCCTCTCTCTCTCTCTCTGACTTTCTCCATCCCTCTCTCTCTCTCTCTGACTTTCTCCATCCCTCTCTCTCTCTCTCTGACTTTCTCCATCCCTCTCTCTCTCTCTGACTTTCTCCATCCCTCTCTCTCTCTCTGACTTTCTCCATCCCTCTCTCTCTCTCTGACTTTCTCCATCCCTCTCTCTCTTTCTCTGACTTTCTCCATCCCTCTCTCTCTTTCTCTGACTTTCTCCATCCCTCTCTCTCTCTGACTTTCTCCATCCCTCTCTCTCTCTCTCTCTGACTTTCTCCATCCCTCTCTCTCTCTCTCTCTCTGACTTTCTCCATCCCTCTCTCTCTCTCTCTCTGACTTTCTCCATCCCTCTCTCTCTCTGACTTTCTCCATCCCTCTCTCTCTCTGACTTTCTCCATCCCTCTCTCTCTCTGACTTTCTCCATCCCTCTCTCTCTCTGACTTTCTCCATCCCTCTCTCTCTCTCTCTCTGACTTTCTCCATCCCTCTCTCTCTCTCTCTCTGACTTTCTCCATCCCTCTCTCTCTCTCTCTCTGACTTTCTCCATCCCTCTCTCTCTCTGACTTTCTCCATCCCTCTCTCTCTCTGACTTTCTCCATCCCTCTCTCTCTCTGACTTTCTCCATCCCTCTCTCTCTCTGACTTTCTCCATCCCTCTCTCTCTCTGACTTTCTCCATCCCTCTCTCTCTCTGACTTTCTCCATCCCTCTCTCTCTCTGACTTTCTCCATCCCTCTCTCTCTCTGACTTTCTCCATCCCTCTCTCTCTCTGACTTTCTCCATCCCTCTCTCTCTCTGACTTTCTCCATCCCTCTCTCTCTCTGACTTTCTCCATCCCTCTCTCTCTCTCTCTCTGACTTTCTCCATCCCTCTCTCTCTCTCTCTCTGACCTTCTCCATCCCTCTCTCTCTCTCTCTCTGACTTTCTCCATCCCTCTCTCTCTCTCTGACTTTCTCCATCCCTCTCTCTCTCTCTGACTTTCTCCATCCCTCTCTCTCTCTCTGACTTTCTCCATCCCTCTCTCTCTCTCTGACTTTCTCCATCCCTCTCTCTCTCTCTGACTTTCTCCATCCCTCTCTCTCTCTCTCTGACTTTCTCCATCCCTCTCTCTCTCTCTCTGACTTTCTCCATCCCTCTCTCTCTCTCTGACTTTCTCCATCCCTCTCTCTCTCTCTCTCTGACTTTCTCCATCCCTCTCTCTCTCTCTCTCTGACTTTCTCCATCCCTCTCTCTCTCTCTCTCTGACTTTCTCCATCCCTCTCTCTCTCTCTCTGACTTTCTCCATCCCTCTCTCTGACTTTCTCCATCCCTCTCTCTCTCTCTCTCTTACTTTCTCCATCCCTCTCTCTCTCTTACTTTCTCCATCCCTCTCTCTCTCTGACTTTCTCCATCCCTCTCTCTCTCTGACTTTCTCCATCCCTCTCTCTCTCTGACTTTCTCCATCCCTCTCTCTCTCTGACTTTCTCCATCCCTCTCTCTCTCTGACTTTCTCCATCCCTCTCTCTCTCTGACTTTCTCCATCCCTCTCTCTCTCTGACTTTCTCCATCCCTCTCTCTCTCTGACTTTCTCCATCCCTCTCTCTCTCTGACTTTCTCCATCTCTCTCTCTCTCTCTGACTTTCTCCATCCCTCTCTCTCTCTGACTTTCTCCATCCCTCTCTCTCTCTGACTTTCTCCATCCCTCTCTCTCTCTGACTTTCTCCATCCCTCTCTCTCTCTGACTTTCTCCATCCCTCTCTCTCTCTGACTTTCTCCATCCCTCTCTCTCTCTGACTTTCTCCATCCCTCTCTCTCTCTGACTTTCTCCATCCCTCTCTCTCTCTGACTTTCTCCATCCCTCTCTCTCTCTGACTTTCTCCATCCCTCTCTCTCTCTGACTTTCTCCATCCCTCTCTCTCTCTGACTTTCTCGATCCCTCTCTCTCTCTCTCTCTGACTTTCTCAATCCCTCTCTCTCTCTCTCTCTGACTTTCTCCATCCCTCTCTCTCTCTCTCTCTCTCTCTCTCTGACTTTCTTTCTCTCTGACTTTCTCCATCCCTCTCTCTCTCTCTGACTTTCTCCATCCCTCTCTCTCTCTCTGACTTTCTCCATCCCTCTCTCTCTCTCTGACTTTCTCCATCCCTCTCTCTCTCTCTCTGACTTTCTCCATCCCTCTCTCTCTCTCTCTGACTTTCTCCATCCCTCTCTCTCTCTCTCTCTGACTTTCTCCATCCCTCTCTCTCTCTCTCTCTGACTTTCTCCATCCCTCTCTCTCTCTCTCTCTGACTTTCTCCATCCCTCTCTCTCTCTCTCTGACTTTCTCCATCCCTCTCTCTCTCTCTGACTTTCTCCATCCCTCTCTCTCTCTCTCTGACTTTCTCCTTCCCTCTCTCTCTCTCTGACTTTCTCCTTCCCTCTCTCTCTCTCTGACTTTCTCCATCCCTCTCTCTCTCTCTGACTTTCTCCATCCCTCTCTCTCTCTCTGACTTTCTCCATCCCTCTCTCTCTCTCTGACTTTCTCCATCCCTCTCTCTCTCTCTCTCTCTCTCTCTCTCTCTGACTTTCTCCTTCCCTCTCTCTCTCTCTGACTTTCTCCATCCCTCTCTCTCTCTCTCTGACTTTCTCCATCCCTCTCTCTCTCTCTCTGACTTTCTCCATCCCTCTCTCTCTCTCTCTGACTTTCTCCATCCCTCTCTCTCTCTCTCTCTGACTTTCTCCATCCCTCTCTCTCTCTCTCTCTGACTTTCTCCATCCCTCTCTCTCTCTCTCTGACTTTCTCCATCCCTCTCTCTGACTTTCTCCATCCCTCTCTCTCTCTCTCTCTTACTTTCTCCATCCCTCTCTCTCTCTTACTTTCTCCATCCCTCTCTCTCTCTGACTTTCTCCATCCCTCTCTCTCTCTGACTTTCTCCATCCCTCTCTCTCTCTGACTTTCTCCATCCCTCTCTCTCTCTGACTTTCTCCATCCCTCTCTCTCTCTGACTTTCTCCATCCCTCTCTCTCTCTGACTTTCTCCATCCCTCTCTCTCTCTGACTTTCTCCATCCCTCTCTCTCTCTGACTTTCTCCATCCCTCTCTCTCTCTGACTTTCTCCATCCCTCTCTCTCTCTGACTTTCTCCATCTCTCTCTCTCTCTCTGACTTTCTCCATCCCTCTCTCTCTCTGACTTTCTCCATCCCTCTCTCTCTCTGACTTTCTCCATCCCTCTCTCTCTCTGACTTTCTCCATCCCTCTCTCTCTCTGACTTTCTCCATCCCTCTCTCTCTCTGACTTTCTCCATCCCTCTCTCTCTCTGACTTTCTCCATCCCTCTCTCTCTCTGACTTTCTCCATCCCTCTCTCTCTCTGACTTTCTCCATCCCTCTCTCTCTCTGACTTTCTCCATCCCTCTCTCTCTCTGACTTTCTCCATCCCTCTCTCTCTCTGACTTTCTCCATCCCTCTCTCTCTCTGACTTTCTCGATCCCTCTCTCTCTCTCTCTCTGACTTTCTCAATCCCTCTCTCTCTCTCTCTCTGACTTTCTCCATCCCTCTCTCTCTCTCTCTCTCTCTCTCTCTCTGACTTTCTTTCTCTCTGACTTTCTCCATCCCTCTCTCTCTCTCTGACTTTCTCCATCCCTCTCTCTCTCTCTGACTTTCTCCATCCCTCTCTCTCTCTCTGACTTTCTCCATCCCTCTCTCTCTCTCTCTGACTTTCTCCATCCCTCTCTCTCTCTCTCTGACTTTCTCCATCCCTCTCTCTCTCTCTCTCTGACTTTCTCCATCCCTCTCTCTCTCTCTCTCTGACTTTCTCCATCCCTCTCTCTCTCTCTCTCTGACTTTCTCCATCCCTCTCTCTCTCTCTCTGACTTTCTCCATCCCTCTCTCTCTCTCTGACTTTCTCCATCCCTCTCTCTCTCTCTCTGACTTTCTCCTTCCCTCTCTCTCTCTCTGACTTTCTCCATCCCTCTCTCTCTCTCTGACTTTCTCCATCCCTCTCTCTCTCTCTGACTTTCTCCATCCCTCTCTCTCTCTCTCTCTCTCTCTCTCTCTCTCTGACTTTCTCCTTCCCTCTCTCTCTCTCTGACTTTCTCCATCCCTCACTCTCTCTCTGAATTTCTCCATCCCTCTCTCTCTCTCTGAATTTCTCCATCCCTCTCTCTCTCTCTGACTTTCACCATCCCTCTCTCTCTCTCTGACTTTCTCCATCCCTCTCTCTCTCTGACTTTCTCCATCCCTCTCTCTCTCTGACTTTCTCCATCCCTCTCTCTCTGACTTTCTCCATCCCTCTCTCTCTCTGACTTTCTCCATCCCTTTCTCTCTCTCTAACTTTCTCCATCCCTCTCTCTCTCTCTCTGACTTTCTCCATCCCTCTCTCTCTCTCTCTCTGACTTTCTCCTTCCTTCTCTCTCTCTCTTCTCTGACTTTCTCCATCCCTCTCTCTCTCTCTCTGACTTTCTCCATCCCTCTCTCTCTCTCTCTCTGACTTTCTCCATCCCTCTCTCTCTCTCTCTGACTTTCTCCATCCCTCTCTCTCTCTCTGACTTTCTCCATCCCTCTCTCTCTCTCTCTGACTTTCTCCATCCCTCTCTCTCTCTCTGACTTTCTCCATCCCTCTCTCTCTCTCTGACTTTCTCCATCCCTCTCTCTCTCTCTGACTTTCTCCATCCCTCTCTCTCTCTCTGACTTTCTCCATCCCTCTCTCTCTCTCTGACTTTCTCCATCCCTCTCTCTCTCTGACTTTCTCCATCCCTCTCTCTCTCTCTCTGACTTTCTCCATCCCTCTCTCTCTCTCTGACTTTCTCCATCCCTCTCTCTCTCTCTGACTTTCTCCATCCCTCTCTCTCTCTCTGACTTTCTCCATCCCTCTCTCTCTCTCTGACTTTCTCCATCCCTCTCTCTCTCTCTGACTTTCTCCATCCCTCTCTCTCTCTCTGACTTTCTCCATCCCTCTCTCTCTCTCTGACTTTCTCCATCCCTCTCTCTCTGACTTTCTCCATCCCTCTCTCTCTCTGACTTTCTCCATCCCTCTCTCTCTCTGACTTTCTCCATCCCTCTCTCTCTCTCTCTGACTTTCTCCATCCCTCTCTCTCTCTCTCTGACTTTCTCCATCCCTCTCTCTCTCTCTCTGACTTTCTCCATCCCTCTCTCTCTCTCTCTGACTTTCTCCATCCCTCTCTCTCTCTCTCTGACTTTCTCCATCCCTCTCTCTCTCTCTCTGACTTTCTCCATCCCTCTCTCTCTCTCTCTGACTTTCTCCATCCCTCTCTCTCTCTCTCTGACTTTCTCCATCCCTCTCTCTCTCTCTCTGACTTTCTCCATCCCTCTCTCTCTCTCTCTGACTTTCTCCATCCCTCTCTCTCTCTCTCTGACTTTCTCCATCCCTCTCTCTCTCTCTCTGACTTTCTCCATCCCTCTCTCTCTCTCTCTGACTTTCTCCATCCCTCTCTCTCTCTCTGACTTTCTCCATCCCTCTCTCTCTCTGACTTTCTCCATCCCTCTCTCTCTCTGACTTTCTCCATCCCTCTCTCTCTCTCTGACTTTCTCCATCCCTCTCTCTCTCTCTGACTTTCTCCATCCCTCTCTCTCTCTGACTTTCTCCATCCCTCTCTCTCTCTCTGACTTTCTCCATCCCTCTCTCTCTCTGACTTTCTCCATCCCTCTCTCTCTCTGACTTTCTCCATCCCTCTCTCTCTCTGACTTTCTCCATCCCTCTCTCTCTCTGACTTTCTCCATCCCTCTCTCTCTCTGACTTTCTCCATCCCTCTCTCTCTCTGACTTTCTCCATCCCTCTCTCTCTCTGACTTTCTCCATCCCTCTCTCTCTCTGACTTTCTCCATCCCTCTCTCTCTCTGACTTTCTCCATCCCTCTCTCTCTCTGACTTTCTCCATCCCTCTCTCTCTCTGACTTTCTCCATCCCTCTCTCTCTGTGACTTTCTCCATCCCTCTCTCTCTGTGACTTTCTCCATCCCTCTCTCTCTCTGACTTTCTCCATCCCTCTCTCTCTCTGACTTTCTCCATCCCTCTCTCTCTCTGACTTTCTCCATCCCTCTCTCTCTCTGACTTTCTCCATCCCTCTCTCTCTCTCTCTCTCTGACTTTCTCCATCCCTCTCTCTCTCTCTCTCTGACTTTCTCCATCCCTCTCTCTCTCTCTCTGACTTTCTCCATCCCTCTCTCTCTCTCTCTCTGACTTTCTCCATCCCTCTCTCTCTCTCTCTCTGACTTTCTCCATCCCTCTCTCTCTCTCTTTCTCCATCCCTCTCTCTCTCTCTTTCTCCATCCCTCTCTCTCTCTCTCTCTCTCTGACTTTCTCCATCCCTCTCTCTCTCTCTCTCTCTCTCTCTGACTTTCTCCATCCCTCTCTCTCTCTCTCTCTCTCTCTCTGACTTTCTCCATCCCTCTCTCTCTCTCTCTCTGACTTTCTCCATCCTTCTCTCTCTTTCTCTCTCTCTGGCGTATCTCTCTCTCTCTCTCTCTCTCTCTCTGGCGTATCTCTCTCTCTCTGGCGTATCTCTCTCTCTCTGGCGTATCTCTCTCTCTCTGGCGTATCTCTCTCTCTGGTGTATCTCTCTCTCTCTCTCTGGTGTATCTCTCTCTCTCTCTCTGGCGTATCTCTCTCTCTCTCTCTCTCTGGTGTATCTCTCTCTCTCTCTCTCTCTGGCGTCTCTCTCTCTCTTTCTGGCGTATCTCTCTCTCTCTCTCTGGCGTATCTCTCTCTCTCTCTCTGGCGTATCTCTCTCTCTCTCTCTCTCTCTCTGGCGTATCTCTCTCTCTCTCTGGCGTATCTCTCTCTCTGGCGTATTTCTCTCTCTCTCTCTCTGGCGTATCTCTCTCTCTCTTTCTCACTCTGGCGTATCTCTCTCTTTCTCACTCTGGCGTATCTCTCTCTCTCTCTTTCTCACTCTGGCGTATCTCTCTCTCTCTCTTTCTCACTCTGGCGTATCTCTCTCTCTCTCTCTCACTCTGGCGTATCTCTCTCTCTCTCTCTCTCTCTGG